>NC_141765.1:300000-600000 GCF_982258835.1 Parasteatoda tepidariorum | reverse complement strand
TTCCTATGTTTTCTTCCATCGGCTATGACTTAAATCCCTTCACTAATAACTCAGACTCAAGAGGCCTGTCTACAAAAATATGATATTATAACTATTTATATCCTTTCCAAAGATTTATAATCTTTCGATAAAATCTGCAATGTTACAAATATTTAATAAGTAAAATCTTGATATTTATAATGTTTAATATAGATATTTATAATAACTAAATTAAGATCACGAAAAAGAACTCTTTTTGCATATAAGAATAGATTCAAAGAAAAATCGATTTTACTCGCGAAAAAAAAAGGTTTTTCCGCACTATGGCCCAATTTCACTGCATGATAATTCTCGCGAAAAACTGATTTCACACTTAAAACATAGTAATCCTATAAATGCGAAAGAGCATGATCTATCCGTTATTTATGTGAAAAATGGATATAAACCGAGCTTTTCCCTTTGGTCTTCGAAATTTCCAACGTTTTTTAACTCAATAAAAGAGTGTTTATGATCACTGTACACTTCATTAGCTTGCTTATCTTTTGCGGAAACATTTAAATAAACCAATCGTTTTAATATGGCATCAAAGAGCTTAAAAAAATAGATATAACTTTAATAACTGATATAAATAAAGCCTGTAATACCAAACTGAAATTTTCAAAAACTGAATTAACTGTTGAAATAATATCTCAAAGAACAGTTTTTTTTTTAACTATTCCTCAAATGCATAATAATAGTTTTGCATTTTAAACAGTAAAATGTTAAAATGTTTCATAATAATACGTTGAAAATAGTAATGTAAACCAGAGAGCAATGACATACCACAATTACAATAATTTTAAAGTAAATATATGATAAAAAATGTTTGATAGAACGAAATTTTTTTTTTTTTAAATAACCTTAAATCGAAATCAAACGCGAGAAAGATAAAAAATTCAATAAAAATACTCTCGTGAAGGAAATTTTAATTATTAATATAGTTTAGAAAGGATATTGACACTGTAATCTATAGTTTTCTTTTTTTATTTGTTTTAAACCGCAAATATATATATACATATATATATACACTAAATCTAAATGTTTGTAAAACACCATAAATAGTCAACATGTGACATTCGGAATGTAGTTTTTTACACTGAATCATATAAAACCACCAAAGAAGTTTTCCCGCGCTTTTTCAGTTGTAAAAAAAAAAATGGGAATCCTCCACCAGTGGTATGTCTATTATCCCGAACTGCGGTGGTGAAAAAGATAGGAACTGGCGTTTAGAATAACAGAGGGAGAATAAAACTCTCGGGGATGTTTAACACCCATCACTTGACTTGTTTCAGGGATTAGTGGTGCCCTTTCTTGAACTCATCCCCCAGTCTCAAAAAGAGCCCACCAGAGGATCTAGATTTCTTATTTTTGCGCCCACGTGAAAAGGTTAAACAAATTGAAAACTTTTTACACAATTATGAATTTTTTTTAAATCTAAAAATGATTTGTTATAATAAAATCTGTTTTCTAAAATAGTGGTAATTTACCAATATAATTTGGATTTTAAATTTCACTTCTAAAAATAACTAGAGTGAAATTACTCTCCAAAAAATTTTTTTTTAAAAATATAACTACTAAAGAGCTCTGTTGACTAAATCTGAGCTAAAAAAATTAAAGATATTGAATAGCAAAAATTTTCACCAAAACAAACTATTTTTTAAACATTGAATGCCTTATTCTCAAAACAAAGGGTTGATTGTAAATAATATCTAATTTCATTCAGATTTAAAGTGACCTGTTTATTTTTTAACATGTTGTCCAAAAAAAAGCAAAGAGAAAAACTAAAAGAGAAATTTTAAATTTTAATAATAAATTCTAAAAACTATAAAAAAACAGTTAAAAAATCTTACTTTATCCAAGCAAACAGTTAAATCTTGCATGGTTATCACTTTTCGAGAAACAAGACCTGATTGGTTTGTATCAACATAAGTTCTTTCCCAGTTTTCACCAGCATTATAAAGTTCAACAGATTTTATATTTAATGATAATACTATATCATCTTCAACATACTTCAAAATGAGATTATTGCAAACTATACAAATGTTGCTTATTACATGATTTAATAAACTCTGTATGTAACCAGGTGGAGCTTCTATAGAGTCACAACTTTTATTGCTTTGACTGCTAGATTTTTCAGTTTGATGTGATTTTGGAATGTCAGAGTCAGAGTTAGTACCATCATGACGCAGTTTCAAAATGCATTCAATTGTGTTAATTGTAATAACAACAGGTTCTGAACCTAATTTAGTCCAAGGAATGTGTATGCGAAGCTCATGAATATGGCCATTAACAAAGTAAAATGGAAGTTGCAGTTCCTGTTCTAAAACATCGAGCCTCAAGTCAAGGTTGCAGAAAACTGCGTCACCACCCCATAATGAAAACTGAAATGAAAAGAGAATAGTTAATTAATTCCGACTAATCGAAGATAAAAAAAATTTACTATTTTTAGCTGCATAGTATTTGCTTAGCTAAATTTCCTAATTTTTCTAGTTTGAAATACAGAACACAAGAAAAATGCTTTGAAGCCAAAAGATAATACATTTATTAATAAATACAGTAGAAGTCAGATAATCCGGCACGTTCGGGACCGGCTCGGTGCCGGACTACCGAAAATACCGGTTTATCGAACGGTAATTATATGATCAATTAGGTTAATAATTAAACTACAAATACAGTATGCAAATACATACAACAAAGTTTAGTTTACATTTCATATAATGTATGTACACGACTGTAAAACATATTTCACTTAGATTTAAAAAGTCATGAATGTCTTTTTGTTTTCTTGACTTTTGGCATTTAGTATAAAATTTATTTTTAATGATATGGAAATCAATAATTTCTGAAGCACTGTAGCTAGTACTAGCCTCAGCAAAAGAGATAAATTTATTTAGTGATTCTGCAGCTTCTGCCCAGCTGATTTTTTCCTTTTCTTCCGTTTCGGCATCTGAGTCACTTTCTTCAAGATTTTGAGTAGGCTGAGGGTTTACTACAATGTTGATAATGTCCTCATCGGTTAGTTCTTGTTCAACAGGCTCATTCTCCTCTATTAGAAGCCACTCCTCTACCTCATCTTCAGGCAGGTTTTTCAAGGGATTGTCAGCACTTCTAACGACATCAAAAACTTTGGTCAGAGCGTCTTGATGGTTTTCTTCCCCATCAGTCTGTAGAGTTAGGTCAGATGCAGGGTTTGCAGCTGGCGAAAGTTTTCTCCAGCATTTTTGGAGTGTTGTATTTTTTACCTGGTTCCAAGACAGTGCAATAGCATAGACGGCATCTTTTACTGTAAACTTTTTTTGAAAATCAGTCATGTCACAGCCGGCATTTAACAGGCCTTGAATAAAAGACCTTCCATAAAGGCATTTAAAATTTTGAATAACCCCTTGGTCCATGGGTTGAATCAAAGATGTTACGTTAGGTGGGAGCAGAGAAGCAACAATATTTCCTGAAACTAACTCATCTACTAGCGGGTGGGCTTTGCAATTGTCCAAAAGAAGGATGGCTTTAGTATCTTCTGGTAGACCAAGGCTTTTGAAGGATTCCTTGACCTCAGGCACAAAGTGGTGAAAAAACTAGTCTTTAAAGAGGGCGGCAGTCATCCACGCGTTTGATTGAGCATCGTATTGGACTGGCAAGTATGTAATATTCTTAAAAGCCCTGGGTTTTGCAGATTTACCTATCACAAAAGGGGTCACTCGGTGGTTTCCAGACGCATTAGCACATAGCTCTCAAACTCGTCTTTGTATTTTTCTGCAGAGTTTTGGTTTGCTGAAAGTGTTTCTCCAGTTACATCAAGTCTTCAAATTCCATGCCGAAACTTAAAGTTTCTGAGCCAACCATCAGAATAATTACATTCACTTTCAGCAACTCCTAAATCTTGTCCAAATTTCTTTGCCTTTTCAAGAATCATTGGCTCTGTTACCGGCTTTCCTTCAGAATGTACTACACTAAACCATTTGTACAATACACTATCTAGCTGTTCCAGTTTTGGTTTTTTTTTATGTTTGTCTAGAAGCCAATTTTTCAGTTGTTACCGATTGACAAGCAAACATCATTAGTTCATCTTTTTGTTTTTTAATGTCATAAATAGTTGATGAGCCAATATTAAACTCATTCATTAAAACATTTCTATTCTCACCTTTTTCTAGCCGTTTGATGATTTCTAGTTTCTGATTGAGAGTCAGTGTTACGTGTTTTCATTTCTCTCTTTTTGAACTCGAAGGCTTAGGTTTTGAAAACATGGTCACTGTACAGTTAGAACGAAAATCACTTTCTTTATAAACAGTTTCAAAAGTTACGTTTACTGTGATGTGAAAGGACACAAAACAGCAATGCACAAAAAAATGGCAAAGACGCTTCATGATTGATTAACGGAGCTGCACTGCACCTGTTGTTTCCGAACAATACCGAGCTCTTCCGGATGATCCCGAACTACCCCGAAAACTTCCGAATAGCTCTCGAGAGTTTTTACTTGCTTTAAAGACACACTTTTGGAGAAAACCAAAATTTTTACAATTTTCTGGAGCGATGCCGGACTATCCGGCATTCCGAACTGTTGGATGCCGGACTAATGGACTTCTGTAACAAAAAATTGGTAATTTAAATATTTATGAAAAATAAATTACTCTCAAGCATTTTTTATTTATAGTCTACATGGGATGTAGTAGGACCATTTCATTAACTTCATAAACTCTTTAAAAACCTGGTGACCCGAGCTACTTAACGACTCACGCGGATCATTAGGGGACACTGAAGTGATGACAGTGATGTATAGGAACTCATTAAAAGTCTATGGGAAAGAGGCTACAATGTTCACGCTTTTTTTAGAAACATGTCACTGTGGTTTTAGAAAAACACAAATCCTTTTTATTTGTCACAGATTTGTGATTGAAATTTTCTTACTGCATGTTTTTATTCTTACTTTTCTCTTTTTCCTTATTAAATTAAATAATAGACAATAATTGCAATAGTATTTCGTCAAAGAAGTTGTACCAGCTTCCATAAAACATTGCAATATAAGTTTTAAAAACACACTGAATTTCCATTTTATTTTTTTATTAGAAATGATGCGAGCATTGTGAATTCATTTTTGAAATTCTGTGAATCAAGTTACTATTAAGACAAATATCTTTTCTTTTAAAAAAATTGCAATGCAGTTACTGTTGACTGTCAAATGTGTACTTCCAACAAAATTACAGAATAATACATTGCATAAATCTCTGTTGTATCGAACTTTGAATTAATCATTGCACTGCTGTTTGTATGATAATGTTTTTATCATCAATTCATATCAATTTAGATCCTTGAACGAAAATGTTTTGATCATTTAATAAACCTTTATAAATTTTATGTCAATTTTGTTTTAGATAATGGTATAGTTTTGAAGCATTTCAATTCATTTCCATTCTGTTCCCCATTATCCTATTGGCTATTTTTCAGTATTTTATTTTTTCACATTGTGCTTATTATTGGTGAATGTTAGAAAAAATATTTTAAATTGAATGAAATTAATTTACATTTATTGAGCTTAAATTTGAAAATGTGCTTTAGACTAAGATTTACTTCAGCAAAATTTTTTTTAAATATAAAAATAGCTTTTACAAAAGTTCCAATCATTAGTTCAATTAAAGAAAACTGATTTTAATACAATCTAAATATATAAATAACATTATATGACATATACTTTAAAATGCCTTATTTATGTGATTCTAAATACTATACAAACTTTTACCAAAGTTGAAATGGAAGTTTTAATTGTTATTTTGTTTTAATGTATCATATAAGCATCATAATATATTTTTTATACTACTTTTAGCTTTAAAGTTTGGCACAATATATCGCAATAACAAAAGTTGAAAAGTTCTGTGGTTTTAATACTTAAAATATTAAGGATACGTATTAAACTATAAAATTATTGTTTATAAAAAATTCCTTTTGGGTAAATAATTATAGTAAATATTATCTCACGTACATACAATCAGTTTTGATAATACAGTTATTGTATATAAGTAGTTATAGTCAAACAATATCTTACATCTTCCTGAATTTTCGTACAGAAAGATGTATGACACAGATTTGCTGTCAGATTTCACCGATATATTTTCAAGTCATTTATTGTTATAAAAATAAATTATTAGTTTCGTATACATTTTCTGTTAAAAATCAAGTTATATAATCTGATTCCAAACCAGAGCTTCTTAATAATTATTTAATACAAATACAGTTTCTAAAAGAAGCTTAAAAATAAATTTGATGTTTTATTTATCGAATTAATATGGTCATATATATAGTCATAACACACGATAGAGACAAAGAAACATAATTAATTACATAATATATAAAAATTGGTGGTAGGAATTTAATTGAATTGACTAATCTAATAGTAAGCGGTATTTAATATATAAATTTCTGAGACCTAGGCCAGATATCAGTAAAGAAACCAGATAAATTATTTATTTTAATGTCATCAGACATAATAATATCTGGTGTTTTCTGAGTAGATTAATTTTAATTACTAGTCACTCATTTGATTAGCTAAGTTACCGTATTGGATACTTAAGTTGACTTCAAAATTTAAACTAAATTATTTTGTAAATTTCTTAGTGCGTAAAAAGACACTTAAACAAGGTGCTCAATACTAAGTTAAAAGAGAAAAAAAAAATTGTGCTGTTGCGCATTGTGCTCTACTTATTTCAGATTGAAAATTTTATATTTTAATTAAAAGGCTAACCACAAATATTTTCACGCTTAGATGGTACGACATTGATAACAGGAGGCGTGACAGCACATTTTGATTAATATAAAAACACTTAAAATCAGCGAATTCGTGTATTTGTTTTCAATTTTTTTCTAATTTTACATTAAAATAAGCGTACGTGTCATTGTGCTCACAATTTTCATCAAAATACTTCAGTCAAGTCTAAAACTAAAGCTTGAAAAACAATCTTTAGTTTTACTAAAGTCTGAGATATGATCTGAACGACTAGTATGCGTTATGTAACATGGTGTAATTAGTGACAAGGACTAAAGGGGTGTGTTGAATTGTGACACTTTGCGACAAAGGGGAGGAGGAGCTCAAAATTTTGAGCAAAAAATGTCAGAATTTATCATTTATGGATAAGCCCTAATGAATTATTATTATTTTTTTTATCACATTCAAATTATAATTTTTCATTTGAAAGCTATTGTTAATTATTTGCATGAATGCAGAAAAGTAAAAAATATAAATAACTATGCTAATAATAATCATGACTCTTTATATTTCATGTGTGGAAAAAATTATTTTGGTTGCTTAGGAATTTTTGTTCTTAGTGTTTGTTAGTTGTTTGTTGAACAGAAAAAATGTGCATAGCTATGGAGCATAATGGATCATTGCAACAACAATCTTTATCCTTTATTATTGTTGCATTTTCCTTTCATTGTGAAGGAGGCGTTGGGAAAAGTTTAAGGGAGCCAGCTGATATAACTAAAGAAAAAAATTCGACTCTTTATTAGATAAAAGATGTATGAAAGTGTATCTTTCAAATCATTATGTGTTAAAAACTAGTCTGAATGTAACAATGTGAAAATTTCTAAAAGAAAAAACTGTTATTCAAATTAAGTGTTAGAAGTGAGTATCTCTTGTCACTGTGGGGTAAACATAGTAAATCTAGATCTTTTGTGACTAGGCCCAAAAGGCGAAGCTAAGTGGTTGGCATTGACAATAACTTATCTTGTTTGAAAAATACATGAAATCGATTTCCATTCACTAAACGCCATCATTATTTGCTGGGCCATTTGGTAATAATCTCATATGATTAGTTGGGAAAAGTCTGTAATTGAGTGAAGGTGGTTAAATAGAATTGAAAATTTGCTCATTTGTAGTGATATAATTTAATTTAATCAACAATATATTCAAATTAATAAATTATTT
This sequence comes from Parasteatoda tepidariorum, assembly GCF_982258835.1. Taxonomy (NCBI): domain Eukaryota; kingdom Metazoa; phylum Arthropoda; class Arachnida; order Araneae; family Theridiidae; genus Parasteatoda; species Parasteatoda tepidariorum. The sequence goes on along the minus strand of NC_141765.1, from coordinate 592,070 downwards.
TATTTCATAGAAGCTTTACAAAAGAATCTCCAATCGAAGGAATTAAAAAAAAACACACACACACATATTTAAAAAAACAACTACAACTTATTTTAAATGTTAATTTTTAAGGTTGATTTTGTACTCTTTTACTTATATACATTAAAAAAAAGAACAGTTTTGTTACAATACATGAATTAATTACTATTTTGGATAATTGATGTTCTCCTGTATTCATTATCTCCTAAAAATTAGCAAAAGAAAGAAAACATTTTTAAAAGTTTTCATGATTTAAATTTTGTATTTCCACTTTTAATTTAATGTTTCTTCACTATTTCATAAATCATAAAAAAGTTACAAATAATTCAAAATTAATCAAAGCTGAAATTATCAGTATGGATTTGCTTTGACACAATAATATTTGTTTATAAACATACACATTTAAGCAAAACAGCAGCTAAAAAATTTTTTCATAAAAACCTCTATGAGAAAAAAAAGACTAGAGCAACAATCTAAAAGGATAAAAAGTAAAATGTTAACTATATGAAAAATTCACAATTAGAGGAGGGAAATGATTTTATAATATTAGTGCAAAAATCATTAGAAAAGACTGCGCAGACATTAACTTGGAACAAATAAAAAAAGATAAAAAAATTACAGTAAATGCTAGAAAAACTAACAATTGTAAAAATTAAAATTTAGCAGTGAAATATAATGAAAATGAATCCTTATATCAGAGACTTTTAATGTGTAAATATTAATGCAGTCTTATTAGGCAGGTGAATAGAATATTCACTGCATCTTTAAAATTATATAATGTTCTTTAAAATAATTTTGTGTAAACTATAAAATAAATATTTTTTTAATCATAAAAGTAGTGTTTAACTCTTTTATACCATGAACCTATCGTAATAAATATTGACTTAATGAAATTATAACTTTTTTCAAACATTCTGTTAAATGAAAATTTAAGTGAAATATTATAGCAAAAAAAAAAAATTTAAACAATTTTACCCAAGTTTCACTGCATTAAAAAGGTAACTGAATGTGAAACTACAAGAATCTTTTCAATTTTATATTAGATTAAATAACAATTACTTACTTGTGAATCTTCAGGTTTTAAATTCTTTATATACTTATCAACATAGCTAAGTAATAAAGGTGTAATGTAAGACTCTAACTTGAACATATTTAGATTAACCTAAAAATAAAATTAATAATTAAGAAACTTAAGGCATACATGAGATTGATTAAAAAAGAAGAACAAATACTATTAATGTAAAGTAAACAATCGAGAATAAAAAGGGCGACTGCAATCAAGGTAATTTAGATTACCATGACTGTTTCAGTGATGATTAAGAATCACTACTGATGACCAACTTGTCACTGAAGAGGGAAAAGCAGTGACCAAATTGGATATTCAGCAAGTTTATAACATCTGGCAAGACATCAGTGATTCTTCTTATTTCCAAACAGACTTTTTGCATTTGCTTTTATATGAAGTAATTATTTACATGAGTACTGGATTACATTAGCTTGAAAAAGTTAATTGAATAAGTTTTAAAGATATTACTCTTAACATCTTATTTATATTGTTAGTATGATCTTTAGAATAACCTTCAGTTTTGCTTTAATAAGTATTCATTACAACTTAATGACCATTCCATTAGTTATTTCAAACAAGATTATTTAAATTTACTATTGTTAAGCAAAAAAAAAAAAAAAATCATAAAATCCTTCAAATTTGTTGAAACATTAATAAGATATCAAATAAGTTAATAAAACTATTCAAATATATTACAGCCTTGCTTAACCCCTTTGATGATTCTGCAAGTAAAAAGTCTTATTTTAACCTGCAGTTTTTTCTGCATAGCAAAACCATGTTTTTCTATGTTATTAGATAGAAAAATAGTGCTTTTGGGAGAAACATTTTCTAAATTTTACCCATTTGCCAAACCGCCAGTGGGTTAAATTATTAATACAAATCATAGAAACCTTTAAAAATTATTACTAAATTAAAAAATTAAAAAAATTAAAATTAAAAAAAATAAATAAATAAATTTAAAAAAAAATTTTAAAAATATAAATAAAAAAAAAGGAATATATAATCAAGTAATTTGTTTTTAAATTAAAATCTTGAGTTTCAGATTTCTTAAATTTTACTGTCAAGATTTTAATTTAAAAACAATATTTATAGGTAAAAAGTCAAAAAGAGATACAGAGAACCATTTTCAGGGTATCTGCTACATTTCAGATTTTCAAATTCATGATTTTTCATGACTTTCCATAACTCATTTCAAGAAATTTTCATGACTTAACGAAGTTACTATTTTCTCCGACAAAAATTGAATAATAAATTTAAAAAGCATTATAATAACATTAATTAAAATGAGGGTATAACCAAAACTGTTATATTTTGCATCTTCATATTTATTGATTTCAAATTTAAAAAACAGAGTAAAGAAAGAGTTGAAGCAATATAATAGCTGAGCAAATAATTTTTTTTCCTGCAGAATTATATTCTAAAGATACTTTTCTCATTCATCAGAAAGTAAAGAAATACTCCTGATTTTTCCTTTCTCATTTCAGAATAAAAAAAATTTGCCAATGACTGGCTTGCTTCAACTAGAATTTTAAATTGATGAAATAAAAATAAATAAATAAATAATAATTCTGAAATCACAGAAGTTTAAAAGATACTTTGCTTTAGAAATGTCTTCTCTTTCATTTTTTGAAAGAACACATTATTTTTAAAGAACATGATAAAAACTTTTCATATTTTAATAAAATATGACTCTGAGTGGGGATTTTGTTACAAATTCAGATATTCGGAATACCATGAAATGAGGAGGGGGGGATATTCCATATTAAAAAAGAAATTTTTTGGCGACCTAAATCCATGACTTTCCATGATTTTTTTTTTTAAAAAATAGTTAAAATCATGACATTTCATGACAGATTTTGTTCAATACCAAAATTCATGACTTTCCATGATTTTTCATAACTTTCCAGGTGTGTGGATACCCTGTATTTCACAATTTTTGTAATTAATTTTTATTTAAAACAACTAAAAAAGTTTTGATATTGTTATGGATAAAAAAAAAGGTCATGGAAATTTAGACCAGTGGTTCCCGATTTTTTCCAGCTATGAAACCCTAAATGATTAACCACCTTTTGTGGCACCTAAAATTAATAAAGTTCATTAGGTATTATGAACCAGACCAAAGAAACACTTCTTATCAATTTAAAAATATTAACATAAATTTTTTTTATCATTTTATCAATAGCAGTCTCAAAATTAGATGTCATGTTAGACAGTTGAATTCACAGGTCTGAAACGAAATGTCCTCATGCTCTGCAAGAGTTCTCAGTGTATGCATTAGCTGAAAATAAAAAAATAAATGATTTTTAAAAAAAGAAAAAACTAAAAATGAACTATGTACGCTGAAAGAGCTGTCCTAAATGTAGAGAATGCTCATCAAAGAAGCACATTTTTTATTGTTAAATTTTTATTATTCTCTTTGAATTGAAAAGTTTGATGGGAAGTATTAGCGCAAGTATTTATTCTAGTTGCTTAAAAAATTTATTCAATACATTGATATTAGAAAAAATATTTTTTAAAATAACACTATTTTTACAGACATTTAGCTTATATAATTTCATAAAAGAGGCTAAAATATTAAATAATGAATTTGATCTGATTTCAATAAACTTATTAAAAATCTGATTTTTTTTTTTTAAATAAAAATATTTTAGCTCTCGGAACCTCTGAGATCTTTCTATGAAAGCCAAGGTTTCCACTGAACATTTTTTCGGAACTGCTGAGTTTGATGATGCATACTCACCATTTTGGGGAATATTTGTATTTATACTACAGGGTGTGTAGCCAAATTATTCAACAAAAATAAGCACTTTTCAAACACTCAAATAATATTTTTAAGCACTTTAAAAAAATATAATTAGGTAGGGTTGGAAAGTTTTTGACAAATGAGGGTTTTATCTGGTTTTAATTGTCATGTCAAAAAAAAAAACCTTTTGGCATTGCTTTTTACAACTGTCAAAAGTTTTGAATCATGTAAATCGAATGGCGTTTTCATACGCTACGGACTGACGATGCGCCGAAATAGATTGGGGTTGAATTAATTGTGGAAACGTTTAATTGAACAATATGAACAGTGTCTTTCTGCATAATTCATAGTGAAAATCAACATGGTAAAGGAAAAATCTCATTTTAGAAAACGGAAAATTAAGCACTTTTTAAAAACACCCAATGAAAAAAGCACCTTTAAGGGCTTTTAAAAAACGAAAATCGAAAATAAGCACATTTAAGCACACCCTGTATTATATTGCATAACTCAATTTTTTAACATTATATCAGAAATTGGTGGTACTGATAGAAAGATGGAGCCTTTCTAAATTCTAATGGCGGAAAGTTGTACGAAACCAGGTCCTTAAGGTTTATTAATTTTCAAAAGAAATTTTAAGAATAAAAATCTTTAAATTTTCATTTGAATGATTTTTAAATTCAAATATTAATATTATTTAATGTAAGAAAAACAACATATTTTGGAAGGTAAATATGAATTCTTTTTTGGAAGAATGCTAAAACAAGGTTTTATGCGACCAGATTCAATAAAACAAGGTATATAGTAACAGAGCTGGCTAGTTCGAATCTGTTTTTTTTTTTTTTTAAAAAACAATTATGGTTGGTAATTTTCCACTAGCTTTTCGCTTTAATTTTAAGCTTAATCGATAATTTTAATTCACATTATTTTTAACAAACATACAAATGCAAATTTTCATTGTTTATATATCATTGCTCATTATATTCCTAGAAAAATATATAAAATTAATTAATGTGAACAAAGTTAAGGTTAAGTCACTGTCGTAGTTAGGCCTCAACCATGAGGCTTTCCAGCCAAGGCTGGAGCCAGATACAACATCTGCGAGAGAATAATTAATAAAAATTAGTTGAGTTGATGCCAAGAAGTAGAAGGGCGAGAGCGTAAGAGGGCCTCATTCCTTGATCCAACACCTATTTTATACTATCATTGTAAATATCATATGTTGGTTGTATCCTTTGTTTAGTTCAATAATAAATAGTTATTTAATTAGATGTTTTCAGTGGTTAATTTAACCCCAAAAATTGTGTTTTCATACTGAGCATACGGCATTGGTGATTTTCCCCAAGATTTGAATTGAAACTGAATACAAAATGTAATTGGAGTGATATAATTTGTCGTATTTACTTTAAATTGTGATAAAAGGAAAAATTTAGAGAGCAAATGAAATTTCCGCTGTGGATTTCTTTTGAATTATTATGACTAAAACATTTGTTCCGAATTTGGAGAGAAACTTTGATAGAGTCGAGTCTTCTTGGTAGAAGACGGCTTATTGTAGTTCATCTAAATGTGGCAACAATTTTTCTGAATTGTCATTGATTGAAATAGCTATGGTTTCGGTTGGAAATTTAATGTGGATAGAATAAAGTTGTCATGGAATCAATGATTTGGAAACAACTACTTTTATTGAGTCTCAATTTTGATTAAATGTGGAAAATATTGTGTTCAATGGTTATTGCTGATAAAAGTGAAACTTTTTTGAAAAAGGTCGATCAGAAAGAAGTCTTAATTTCAAGGGTAAGACTGTGTTATCTTAGCCTTTTTATATTTGTACATTTTGCTCATAACATTGAAATATCAAAATGATAAAAAAGAAAAAATGATCAACAAAAAGGTTAGTAGTTATTCAGATGATATAGGAATTAAATTAAAATAACTAGATGTAAAAAAGAAAAAAATGTTAATATATGAACTTAAAATGAAAGAATAAGCAAGAACTAGAATTAGAAAAAGAAATATTAAAAACAACTAATGCAGTAAATTATAATGGAGGAATTACAATTTCAAATGAATATTTGTTAGATAAATACTCCAAAGTCTAAAGCAATAGACCCAAAACTATGTCATGACCATAGCAATATACCTTATGTTTCCATGCTATTGAAATTATATTCAAAAGTCACAATATACGAGAAAATTTAAGTGCGAGTTTAATACAACTGTTTCTAGCCGGAAAAAATTAGAAATTTAATTTTTAGATTAAATTCAGAAAAGCAAAATGCTCTTAGCAACTTAAAGAAAGAGTTCTTAGAAAAAATAAAATGACCTCTAAGGAATTAAAAACTAGCTTTGATATTTACACAAAAAATTAGATAATGAATCGTGTGTACTACATTGTGTATGTATGCCGTGAGATTGCCTAGTATGTGGCTACAATATCAAAAAGAGTTGAAAATTTTGAGAACTTAATTTCTTTAATTATTTTTGACAAAATGAAGCAATGTTTATTCCCTGAAGCCTTAAATTATGTTTTACTTTCAGAAAAAGAAACTTGGCTAAAAGAAAAAGAAATTGCTTCTTCAGCCAAGTGCAAGCAGAATGAATACCTAAACATACATATAATGTTAAGTATATGGCCCCTCAATTAAAATTTGGCCATGATTAGGCAAATAAAGAATGTTATGTATATGGTGGGAATCATCTAGCTAAATTTTGTAATAAAAAATTTGTCTCTCCTAAAAGTAAAGATCAGAACAAGGAACAAGAGTTCCAAAATAAGTAAATTGGATCAAAAGCATAAACAGGAATAAGCAAATTTTTTTAATTTTGTATGTTATTTTATAGATAAGTTTTAGAATTTTTTTTTGTTACCAATCTAAACAAATTTGTACTGTATATATGCAGTATGTTTTTATTTATTACAGTAAAATGTAAAAATATATTTGATTAAAAAGACATTGTTATAAGAAATATACAAAATTTGTATATCAGTATTTCATTTAATGTTAATGAATTTTGTTAATAAACACAATGTTACACTTAAAGATTGATTTAGTTAAAATAAATGATAATAAAGCATTTTATTCCTACTACTATTTTATATGTAGACATTCATGCAGCCCCTTCAACATTTTTACTTTCTCTCTTTATCTTAAAATTTTTTAAAAAGAAAACTAATTAATAAATATTTCATGATTTATTATATTAAAGTTAGATTGATTCAAAAGACAATGATGCAAGAAATATTTATTTTACAAAAATTATTTGATACTAATGCTATAAATTGTACAATGCTAAATGATGACAATAATGTAAATAATGGTAAAGTATGGCAAAACCAGGGAAATCAGCTTTACATACATTTCTAAAATAACATTTAGATATTAAATATTAATCTGCATGCTTAGTGAGGCTGTATTGTTTTAAACATATTTAAAATCTTCAGTAAATTTTCTTTTTAATAATGTTAGTATACTTGCCTCATTGCAGCCTTGAGCAAATTTAAAGTGCCTAAAAAGTTATCTAGGCTGATGTGTCTGACACTAAATGAAACCAAAACTAGGGTCAAAATACAGAATAATCTATCAAACCCAATGGTAATAAATAACGGTGTGCGACAGGGGGATGCATTGGCATGCCTACTCTTCAATTTAGTATTAGAAAAAGTAATAAGAGATTCCAACATTAACATCAGGGGAAATAGTTTTAATAAATCTGTACAACTGTTGGCTTTTGCTGATGACATAAACATTATTGCTAGAACACCTATAGCACTAAGACAGGCTTTTATTTCTTTAGAGAAAGCGGCTCTCAAGATGGGCCTGAGAATAAATGAGAGCAGAACTAAATATTTGCCCTGTACTAAAACAAACTTCAATGACACCCATTTAGAAATTGAAGAATATAAATTCGAGGTGGTTGACAATTTTGTTTACTTGGGTTCTGTAATCAACAACAGGAACAGTACCACAATGGAAATACAAAGAAGAATTACTATAGCCAATAACTGTTTTAAAGGAATTCGAAAATATATAAAATTCAATGTAATTCATAGAAAAACAAAAGTTTTATTATATAAATCTCTTATAAGATCAATTTTAACATATGCTTGTAAAACTTGAATCATATCTTGTACGGATGAGGCTATGTTGGGTACCTTTGAGAGAAAGGTCTTGAGAAATATTTTTGGAGGAATTCAAAAATATGGTGTGTGGCTTAGAAGATCAAATTTAGTGCTATATTACTCATATAATGAACCTGACATTATTAACTTTAATTAAACGACAAAGAATAAAATGGGTTGGCCACATTATCAGAATGGACGAAGACCGTACCACAAGAAGAGTTTTCAATGCCAGACCAGTTGGCACACGAAAAAGAGGCAGGCCGAATTTGAGATGGATAGATGGCCTAGAAAAAGACCTTTTGGTCTTAAAAACAAAAAATTGGAAAACACTAGCAAAAAAAAAAGGTTAGCCTGGAAAAAACTTCTTGAGAAGGCCAAGGCCCACCCTGGGCTGCTGAGCTATTGTACTTAAGGAAAAATGAGGCTACTTTTTTTAATTGATTATTGAAATTATCAATTAATAATTAAAAAAGTTATAATGCAATACTTTTTAATGGTTAAGTAACTTTTAATTCTAGGCTTAAAATATTGTTCAACCCTGTTATTTTTTGTTTTAAATAAAGCGAAAAAATTGCCTTAACCCCCCCCCCCCCAAAAAAAAAAACTTTTATTAACACTATATAGCAGAAATAAAAAAATACTTTTCTCTGCAGTTATAGCAAGAAATAAATATTATGACACTCTAATGCTATGAAACATACATGGGTTTAAAAATCAAGGAGCATAAGGAAGAAACTTCAAGTTAATCATAATTTACTTAGTTGATCAGATAAGAACAGAAATGAAATTCCGATTGATACTCAAGTTCTTCTGCAATGCTACATGCTTCAAGTACTCATTGCTTACAGTTGAATACACAAATTTTTAAAATTTGCAAACTCATTAACTATTCTACTGAATACACTCAAATTTTGTATTTTGTCATTCAAATTTACAGTCTTTAAAATAATGTAAAAATTTGTATAACTAACAATTCAAATTCTTTTGACCATAAGTAAATAAATTAATAAATAACTGTTAAAAATTATTTTTTCACATGGACATATTTTAGGATAAAGAAATTTTAAAATTGTGGAAAAAATGTTTTGATCCAGTTCAAAAGTTCTCGAGATATGGATAAAGACGCAAAAACTAGAATGAATATTTAAGGGCCCAAACTTTTGACCACTCTCCTCACAAAACTATTAAGACCATTTCTTCCAGATTGAAGCTATCCCTTATATTTAAAAAGTTAAAAATCCATATCTGTTCGACTGAACTTTTGAAACCATAATTTATATACATTGAGGGTCTAAAATCCAAATCTAAAAACGTTATGCTCATTCAGATAAAGTATGCATATATAGGATTTTTCTAACAAAATTAATAGATCACACAATTCATTAACACGCTTGAAATCAACCATTTGAACCATTAAGACTGGCTCTTAGGATTAGGACCATTAGGAAAATCCAATTTATAGTGCCAAATTTATTCATAGCAATATTCTTGTTTTCTTTAGCTCTCTACGTGATGGAACAGGTTACAGCTTGCTAATGATGAAGAATAAACACTGCTAAGAGATTTGGTAATGAAATGCATATTTTGCTTCAAACAAAAATACGATAGATGTTAACCAATGAATCCAAGTTAACTAATGAAGTTTTAATCAGCCATTATACTTTATAAAAACAATTTTAACAGATTGATTATATTTTCCTAATTACTGCATCAACATACATACAGCGTTCTGTCACCTAGTTATAATGTAACATATGTAATATTTTATTAGCATAACAAATTAAGGTTTAGACTATTTAAAAATTTGTTGTTGTTTGTTAAATGAATAAGAAATATTTCGTTTCAAAAACTTGGTAGCTTTACATACACTACGAAAATAAAATAAGGAATACTCAGACTTACAAGAAAATCTTTTAAATGCGACTAAAATAAAAGTTAAACACTTCGGAAAAACTCCTTCCATATTCAAACGATTTTTATTGAGAATTCATTTTACATTAACTAGATTAGGAAAACTCTATTATTCTTTAGAATAAAAAGTATAGTGCTCTAAGTACAAAATAGTTTTGTTCTTCATTGCATCTTTATTGCAAGTTTCTGCCAACACAGCGATAAAACTCTCAGTCTGCTTATATTGCTAAGTTGATGCTTAATAATTATTATAAAACCTTATGTAAAGTTTGAATATTAAGTTTGCAGCTTACCGTGTAAAATTGAAACAACAGCAGTTTCATTGTTTTTACTGAACCGTAGGGCTGTTGCTTGGCTGACCGATTTTTTTAATAAATAGAGACATTTGATCGGTCAATTGCACCATCGTTTTCATCTTTATCGCTTAATCGTTTAGTCAGACTTACTAGAATGGCATTTTTAGCACTTTTGTTTGGCGCAATTTTGCTAATGCGCATGCTCGGTTTGATAATTTATTCAAACCAATCGAAACACTTCGTAGACAATGAGGTATAGAAACTTGTATCCCCACAAGGACATAAAGATAGAAAGATCAATCACTATACCAAACGGATGTCAGGGTGAACTTTGACATCACTGGTCTCAACGGAATTTTCTTTCAAACGGAATTTTCTTTATTTGATTTTTATAAATTTCTATGATAAATAATAACATTCTGTCTCTGTGCCAGAAAATTCTGAACAAATTTTTTTAAGATTTATAATTTGTAAATTTTTAAATTTAAAATGAAAAAAAATTATATATTCTTAAAAATTGATTTTTATATTGTTCTGAAATTCAAATACATACTTGAAATAAAAAAAAAAGATAAAATAAATAAAAGTAAATAAATAAATAAAAAACAATTTAAGGGATTATTAAAAATTATGAAAATAACTAAAAAAATAAAATAATTAAAATAAAATAAAGAGCAGCTTTATAAGCAATCTAAGCTGCCCAAAACATTTAATTTCATGAAGAACAAAAAATTTGAAAATGTTAATAATTTCTGAGATAGAGCCCCATAATTGTCTGCTAGCGTTCAATTAGTTTGTTATTAAATCTTTTTCGTGGTTTTCATTTGTGCGTAACGTAAATTCTAATTATTTTCGCTCGAAAAGTCTTTCAAAATATAATTTCATTCCTGTATTTAAATTATAAGTAACATTGATATCTGGGTTGCGGACAAAAATACAAAAAAGTACAAAAAAACTTTTAGAGCATTTCACAACATTCACTTAGATAGGCTATATATCAAAGATGATAAATAAAAGTGATTGATTATTAAAAATGATTTCATTGCTATAATGAAAATTTCGATGGAATCCTATTACCATCAAGAAGTCTGACAAACGTTTTCGTGGTTTTCCTTGGCTTGTATCGCAGAATTACTACTACAATAGCTTTTATAAGTATGCTTTTTTTCTGATACTTGAATTGCAAGTTGCTTTGATTCCTGGGTTGTGTAAAAAAAATATTAATATAAGAAAAGTGTCTCACAATATTCAGTAAGATGACAAATTGTTTTTCAAGGACGATGAAAAAAAATTTTTGATTATAAAAAATAATTTCATTGCGATAATCAACATTCAGCTGAAAACCTATAACCATTCAACAATTTAAAAGACTTTTTCGTGGTTTTCCTTCGCATGTAACGCAAATTTGATTATTTTAATTTAATCTTCATTAAAATAAACTGTTCTTATAACTTTCATGAACATGATTGTATTCCGATACTTAAATTGATAATTACTTTGATTTCTGAATTGAATTAAAGATAATAATGGCGTTTCGTTACATTCACAAAGATGATAAGCTTCACAAGGATGGAAAAAAAATGATTGGTTATTAAAAAATGATTTCTTTTAGATAATAAACATTTAGCTAGAATCCTATTACCGATAAAAGCGATTAAAAAAAACATTTTCGTGGTTTTCCTTAGCGTGTAAAGCAAAATTTGATAATTTTAATTAAAATTGGTCATTTTTATAGCAATTATACTTCGATGCTTAAAATCCGAGTTACTTTAATTTCCGGGTTGAGTTAATAAGTGGAGTTTTTCGTTCTGTTCAGAAAGATGGTACCCTATCTATTAAGGATAATAATAATAAAAAAATGGCTGTTTAAAAAAATTATTTTCATTGAGATGATGATGAACATTTAGCTTGAATCCTATTAACACCAAGCAATTTGAAAAAAAAAACATTTTCGTGGTTTTCCTTTACGTGTAACGCAAAATGTGATTATTTTGATTTAATCTTAATTAAAATAAACTAATCTTTTAACTTTCATAAATATAATTTTACTCCGATGCTTGAATTGCAAGTTATTTTATTTTACATACCAATAAAAGCAATCTGAAAAACATTTTCGTTTGTCTTTCTTAGCGTGTAACGCAAAGTTTGATAATTTTAATTTCAATTTAATCTTGATTATGATTAATTATTTTTATAACTTTCATAAATATGGTTTTATTCTGATACGTAAATAGCGAGTTGCTTTGATTTTCGGGTTGAGTTAAAAACTACAAATATATGAAGAACATCTCGTTATACGAGGGTTACTCTGAAATTTTTGAGATACGTGTAGACAAGAATTTACAAAATAAAAATAACGGTTTAATTTTAAAATACAAAGTGTATTTTAACACGGCAGACGATTTTTTACTGACTTACTTCAACTTGCTGAGCGTAGAATAAATTTTAAACAGAAGAGAAAAATGAAGTTGACGAGAGAACATTTTCGCGCTATGATTTTCTACGATTTTAAAGCAGGATCAAATCAAGAAGAATACGTTCAGCGGTTGCAATTAGCATTTGGTGATGAATCTCCAGCTCGCGTTACTGTATTCAGATGGTTTAAAGAATTTAGCAGAGGTCGCAATTTTCTTCAGGATGAAGAACACACAGGAAGGCCAGTGATCCCGGATAATGTGTCTGCTATACGAAAAATGTTAAAGGATGATAATCGCTGTACCTATCAAATTATACAGAAGGAACTTAACATTAGACCCGCAGCCATACACAAAATTAAACATGAAGAATTACATATGAAAAAAGTAGTTTGCCGTTGGGTTCTCCATAATCTAACTGAGCACCAAAAAGAGGAGCATGTCAGAATCAGTAAAGAAACTCTTAAATTGCTAAATGATGGTGACCACAGCATCATTTCTGAAATTGTAACGGGTGATGAAACGTACATACCGTTTTTTGACTTTTCAACGCGTCAAGAAAGCTAAGTATGGGTCTTTGAAGATGATCCCACGATGATGAAAAGACAAGGTGCACTGAAAGAAGTGACGTATGCCGCTTTCTTCAGAAGTACGAGATTGGTCAAAGCCATCAAGTTGGAAGGACAGAAGACAGTAACAGCAAACTGGTATACCACTAAATGTCTTCCAGAAATTCTACAAGAAGTGAATGTTAGGGTACTAGTGCTTCACCATGGCAATGCATCTTCACATACAGCCGGATTAACAATTGAGTTTCTTAAACAAAAACAAATTAAAGTGATAGATCATCCGCTGTATTCACCTGATCTTGCCATGTGTGACTTTTGGTTATTCTTTAATCTAAAAAAGAACTTAGTGGACGTCGTTATCCTTCAGAAGAAGGGATTGATGTGGCTATAAATGCATTTTTTTCATCTATTCCAAGAAATGAATGGCTTGAGGCATTTAATCTGTGGAAAATTCGACTCCAAAAGTGCAATGATGCTGGAGGAGACTACTTTGAGCACACCTAAAATTTTGTAAGTGTAACTTTAAAAACCTAGTTGTATCTCAAAAATTTCAGAATGACCCTCGTATTCACAAAGAAGTCTCTCAAAGATGCTAAAAAAATTATTTATTATAAAAAATTCATTGAGATTATTGAGCTTTTAAATGGAATCAAGCTATCTGAAAGATATTTCCGTGATTCCTCTTTACGTGCAATGCAAAATATGATTGTTTTATCAAACTCTTATTCAAGCAAGGAAAACAAAAAAACATTTATACCACTACTAACCACTTCAAAAACCAGAGTAAATGCTTTATAATAAAACTGATACGCCAAGAATTTGGAATTATGAAGAACTTGCCTGTGAAAAATGACTCTGAAGTGAATGACTCTGAAGTGAAAAATAACTTTGAGGTGAAAAATGACTTGTTACATCTTGTGACTCTTCTACATTACTGTTAGAAAATTTGACGGGTCATCAGGTTGTCTTTTGTCAACATCTGAATAAAATTCGATCAAATAGTATTGTAATTGCAATGGAGAAAATATCAAAATGATGAAATAAACATGAACTTTTTATACAGTGTTAAAATTTAAAAACTTAAGTACTAGGGTTCCTATGATTTTATTATTTTACTAATAACTTATTCTAGTATGTTATATTGAAATATCTGATATATCTGGAGACAAAAATTTTTCTAACCAAATATTCTTTGAGTCAGGAAAAGACAACAAAAAAAAGAAGAAGAAAAAGAAAGAAAAAAAACTGTTGATTTTTTTTAAATAACTCTATGACCATATCGGTGTCACGTATCAATGACATCCGATAAAAATCTAACTGTCAATGCACTTATTAACCGAGGTGAAGAGATTAATTGAATGCTTAATAAAATAAGAGCTTTCTTTGATGATATGTTTTTTAAATTAGTGGTGAAATCCTCGAATAATTATGTTTAAAAAATCGTTGCAAGAAAGGTTTACAAAGATATTTTTTTTCCAAACTCATGCGAGTTAATTCGAATCAAATAAATAAATGTACTATATGTACTCTCTTTTTCTTACTACAGGATTCCAACGAATTAAAGAGTATACATAAATTTTATTTATCAAGGTATTCTGCAACAAAGTGATAACATAGTACAAAGGTACATATGTTTGTATTGATTTCTGTGTATATATATTTTTTTCTTCTGTATTTGCTTTCAGAATTTTAGCTGTATAATATTTTGTAACCCAATTATGTAATTCCGCCGCGATAGTAATTTTTCTTACAAAATTATTATGTAAATGATAAATTAAATATTCATGAAGTACATTAAGAAGAGATTTGAAAAAAATAAATAATAAATATCATGCGTAAATGCTTTGGTTTTTTTTTCCTTCCTTCTTTTTTCAAGAATGTGTTACGTTTTTTTTTTTTTTTTTTTTAATATCACTCATGCAATTTATTTAATTTAATTACATATAATTTCAGGATAAAAACATATCTCAGTTTTTACATAAGCACATAAAAATTTAATATTTCATGCAGTTTTTCTGCTAGTTTGTGTTAGAGTGATAAATATTTCTTTCAAAACTATACTTTATGTATCTGCAACTCTATCTCAGGACTATGACGTTTAGCAGTTAATTCATTAACTAACATTTTATTCAATTGTTCTACACGCACCTGTAACTCTCTAAAAACTGCAGGCAAGATGCAAGATTTACAGAGCTTATCCACTGTTCCCTGATATTGCTGAGATGACCTAGGCTGTAAATAACACATGTGCAGCAGCGATGAAGAAGTGACTAGCAAGTTACTGCTCAGCCTTCCCCGAGGAAATAGTTCTGAATTCATACCATAAAGAAAAAGTAATCTCTCCTAATAAACTACAGCATTTATTCAATTGTTGATAACAGTAGTTTGTTAGATATTTGATAATTGGAAACTAGTAACTGTACTAGCTCACTTTCTTTATGTTTGATCACACTGCTATTTTCACTACGTGTTATTTTTTCTCAATTTACTCACGTTAATTATTTACTAAGCAGATTGTTATTACTTATTAAAATATTGAATAGAATTAAATTTAACCCGATTTCACGTTTATATGACAATTTGTTTCAAGGTTATGAGCATTTTTATGCAGCTGTTTATAGTTCACTACTTTAAAAATTAGCGACTTTCGGAAATCTTAAATGTTTTACAAATAAGCCTCTTATGCAATTTTAATGCTGAATTGAATAAAATCAATTGCAAATAAAGACATTTATTGTTAATAGTAATATGCAATTTTTTGAATTTCATCTTATGGGATGTGTTTTTATATTTAAACAAATGTTTGTAACAACTAGCTATTAGTTTTATTCTGCTTGGTATTATAAATTATATAGGAGATATTGTACTCAACTTATTTTAAAAGTATTATTTCAAATCATTCTCTCTTAGACATTTTCCTCACATAAAACTACTCACAACTTTAAAATAAATGCTCCTTATCAACCAACTTGTAATTGGTTCGATTCGATTGAGTGTAAAAAAAGAATAAAAATTGGTACATAACTTTAAAATTTAATTTTTTAGACGATTGTTGATTCTTGATTACATTTATTAAAAAATATTAAAATAACTATTTTTTAAGAAACTCTTATGTGATTGACAATAACGGAAGTCCTTTTCAGAATCAGCGTCTAAAATTTATATAAAAGTTATTAGTTTCATAAAGTCTGACAAAAAGTTTAAAAATATATAGACTAGGTTTATTGAGTTTAAAGATTTGTAAGAAAAGAATGAAAGAAAATATAATTATCAAACTTACAAGTACCATAATGATACCAAATGTATAGAAAAATACAAAGTGTTAAAATTGCATATTAAGATTGGAATTATATATTTGAATTTCTGTAAATGTTGTTAATGGTAGTACTGACTTCAGTGTACTTTATTTTGTGGCTGTGGTACCTGTCATGTCTTCCAGCTATGACGATTGAAAAGAAATGGCAGAAGAGTGATACTATTTATCTGAAAAAGAAAATTAACTTCATCTAGTTAATTTAAATCATAAAAACAACAATTTCCAATATTTTAATAGTTTAAAACCTGCCACTATTATTGTAAATATGACTTTCTTACTAATTTATATATTTTTCTTTTAGGTTCCAATAATTACAAGTTTCAACAGGTAGACGGAAACAGTACTTAAAACAATTTTGTTGATTTGCAAAAAAATTAAATTTTAGTTTTAAATAAAAGTATTTGAATTTCAGCTGACTAATTATTTAAATTTGTAGTTTTATAGCTTAAGAAATTAAAGCACATTAGACAACTATCTTCTAAAAATATGAGTTCCCAAAAATAATGTTTACTAATTATAGAATTTGGATAAGTGTTATTTTAAGATGATTTAATTCAATCTATTAAAATTACAGAAGAATTATGCATTTGAAACTTTCTTTTGTAACTTAACAAAAGAAGCAATTACTGCCGAAGGTTTAATATTAAAAACATCAGATTGATAAATGAAGATCTCTACTAGTGAAAAAATGTAATGACATACATTATTCTTCATATAATATAGATAATATCTTTATATATGTATTATATTTTTTATATAGTGAGGTTAAAAATTAATCAACTAGGTGAGCACCTCACATTCGTAAGTACTGAAAAAACAGCTTTAGGTTGAGCTACATAAGCCAGAAGTGTAAAATGTCGCATCTTTGGTTGATAAATTAATACTTCTAAAAATACAAAAATATATACTTCAGGTTACGAAGTAATGACTTAAGGTAGAACATGGAACACATGACGTTAATATAGAAATAACCTTTCCAAGTGTTGAAAATACACTTCAGGTTGATTTATAACAACCAGAAGTGTAAAACGACGCCCCACAGGTTGATAAATACATACTCTACAAGCATAAAATTATATACCTGAGGTTGAAAAATAATTTCCTGAGGTAGAACAAAATACACCTGAGGTTGATTTATAACAACCAGAAGTGTAATACGACATACCACTGGTTGATAATTATATACCTCTACATGCATTAAATTATATACCTGAGGTTGAAAAATAATTACCTGAGGTAGAACAAAATACACCTGAGGTTGATTTATAATAACCTGAAGTGTAAAATGACACACCTTAGGTTGTTGAAAAAATACTTCCACAAGTGTAAAAAAATATACTTCAGGCTGATAAGTAATAACCTAAGGTTGAAAATAAAACACTTTAAAGTAGTAAATATCTACCTCTCCACAGATGTAAAATTAAACACCTCAGGTTGAAACATATATACCTCTGGAGGTATATTTAAGGTATATTTGAGGTTGATTTTGAGGTATTCATTTGCACCCTTTTCAACCTTAACGACGTATTTAAATAACAACCTCCTTCATACCTTTCAAATATACCTCGTTTATACCTCATTTATACCTCGATTTTTTCATAAGGGAAGCGAAGATAGCTCCTTCGAGATACTAATATTTTATTAAACATATTTACAATTATATACAAGTTGGTTTGATTTACAAGAAGCATCATCACAGCAGGTGATGAGAGAAATACTGACAGGCTGTCATGTGCGTGCTGGTATTTATACAATTCTAAGAATATGACGTCAGAACTCTTATTTCAGTTCCCTTCAAAAATAAGTAAAAACACAATTGATTAAAGACAAACAGATAACAATATGAAATAAACTTGATTTTACGATGAGCGGCGAACCCATCACCACACAGTATCCCCCCAGTGACAAAGTCACGATACCAATAATGATTGTTTAAAAACAATCATAAAATACAAATTAGTAAATTGAAATATATGTCTTAATTAGGAAAAAAAAATTTAACTTGGAAATTGGAATACAATTAATAGATACAAAATATTTAGATGCTTTTATATTCCATACTCTTTAACAAAATATTTTGGGAAATGCACACGGCGACCAGATTTTGTAACAATTTGCTTTTCTTCCTTTGTTGGAGATAATTGCTTTTCGACCATTGGAATTTTATTTATTTTTAATTTCTCAGAAATTTGAAAAGCTGGTTTAATTCTATCTATTGAGACAGTTATTTTCTTACCATGAAAATCAATAACAAAGGTTTTATCAGAACGTTCAATTACCCGGTGTGGTCCGGTGTACTCAGGTGATAGTGGAGGACGAATTTTATCTACTCTTAAAAATATATGAGAACAAGATTTTAAATTAGGATTAATATAGAACTTATTTTTACTGTGTGCTGATGCTGGTACAGGACTTAATTTTCTCATTGCGGCCATTAAATTTGTGACATAATTTTCTGTTACTGGTGGAGATAAAGAATTTGCGTTTAAAAGATCCGAAGGTAGACGTAAGGAAGTACCATAAACAAGTTGTGCACAAGTTGCATTAATATCAGCTTTTAAAGCTGTGCGAATACCTAATAAAACAATTGGTAAAATTTCGGTCAATTTATTATTTTCCTGTGCTATTATAGAACTTTTAAGTTGTCTATGAAATCGTTCTATCATTCCATTACTTTGCGCGTGATATGAAGTAGTATGGATGTGGTTACTGCCTAAGATATTAGTGAGATTTCGAAAAAGAGTTGATTCAAAATTTCGGCCTTGATCGGTAGTTATAGCAACGGGAGTGCCAAATCTAGAGATCCAACCCTGAATAAGTGCTTTTGCGGTGGTCTCGGCAGTCATATCAGTAGTAGGGATAACTTCTGGCCATCTCGTGAATCTATCTATTATTGTAAGGCAGTATTGCTTACCTTCAGAAATAGGAAGTGGGCCAATAAAATCCAGATGGATATGGGAAAATCTTGCGTCGGGTTGAGCAAATGTACTCAAAGGAGCTTTAGTGTGTTGAAAAACATTAGCTCGCTGACATTTCTCACAAGAACGAACTTTATTTTTGATATCAACTTTCATGTTGGGCCACACAAATCGTTTAGAAATTAAATTTGTAGTTGAATATATTCCAGGATGTGAAAAATAATGTAAATTATCAAAAATAATTTGCCTGTATGATTTTGGAATAAAAGGTCTTGGATACTTAGTTGAAAAATCACATATTAAATTAACATCTTCCAAAGAGAAGTAATGTTTTTCTAATTTTAAAGATAAATTATTTGAATTTAATATTTCTTTTAATTCTGAATATTCATTTTGTTCCTGTTCTAGTTTTTTAAAGTCTATTAAGGCCCTTTCTACGCTGAAAGACAAGTCAAATTGAAGGAGCTATGGGTGGGAGAAAGGGAGAAATAGGCGTGGACATTAGTGGACATAGGGGGTGGAGATATACTGAGCGACCATGGAAGTCTGGGTTACATTTTTTGGCAAAACTCAATATTTAAAGGGTGCGCCAAAAATAGATCACGCAACTATACTTATTACTTTTTCACTATTTTTGGTGTATAAAACGGAGGTTGTGTGATTCCTTGTTCGTGTTACTCTTCTTATTTATTTAATTATTTTTACACCATTCATATTTCGTCATCATTCCAAATATTGGTAATATCAAATAAAATTTAAAATAATGTATGACACTGTTTTTTATTCTTTCATATTAGGAATGCTTTAAAACATTTACTCTGCTCTAGAAAAAGATTTATATTATAAATATTAATAGTCTAACTAACAATAATTTTGTATAAATTGTTTTGGGTCTTTCAATCTTCTTTCTGCGTATCCCCAACAGTAAATAAATATTACAGCCTCGATATCATTTTGAATTTTCTTTCACTCACGTAACTATGTAACATAGCGTGTATATAGTCATAATTCTCCGAATATTTCAGACCATATTTTACTTAATAATTAAAGTGCGCAAGGGTTTTACTAAACCGGGGACAATTAACTTGATCCTGAAGGTATATTCAAAGGTTTATTTTATATTTCTGATGTTATTGAAAAATGTGAGAACTTATTTTTCATGATTCACGACGAATAAATCTTAATGTCTTTTTCTACATTCTCTTGGAGTTTCAAATAGATTTTAACTTGCAGTTTCAATAGATCTAAAAGAATACAACTGAAAAATTAAATTATAAACTTTCAAAAATTTAATGCATTTTAATATATACAAAATTTTTTATTCAAAAAAAAAGTAAGTAACTTTAAAATAACACAGTAGTCATTTAAGGATTAAAAGAAAATACAACATAACGTAATATTAATATTTTTACAATGTCTAAACAAAATAATAATTCATAAAATCCAAGTTTAAATAAAATATAAAAGAAAAATAGCGTAATTTCTTAAATGTGTGCTTCGTATATTTTATAAAACAATGTGTAATAACAATACTATAGACTAGTTTTTTACATGTTATCAGTTATAAACCGTTATACTAGATTTTTTTTTGTTAAAGCTATCTTTATCATTTGAATTAGTGCTGCAATTCTAAGACAAGAGTTTTGTTTTAAAATTTTTTAAACAGAACTAACGTATAGTTACCATTAAATTACAATTGACAAAAATCAAAGAACAAGCATTTTATCAAAGACCTCTACAATTTTTAACAATCACAGGTGGTACTTTAGTAAATGAATAAAAGGTAGCATATACTTTCAAATGTAAACATTAATAAGTTTACGAGCAAAACAAAAAACAAGTAAAATAAAAAAATTCTATATTAAAAAAATCTATATATCTAACTGGTTCGAGAGATCCTGGCTAACAAATTTATTACTTACTCTAGTTTTTGAATTGGATTCTTCAAAAATACTTGTAACAACGAGTTAGAGGATGATGTTTTGACATGAGAGTTATCTTAATTTTATTATCTGCTGGATCTTAAAAAATAGTGGTGAAAAATATATTTTAATATATCATTTCAAAATTAAGTGCAATTAATTTCCTTTAACTTTAAATTAATAATTTTATAAACTTTTCTGCTTTCAGGTATAGATACTTTAATTTTGTAGATGAAAATAGATGAAAAAAAAGCAAACAAAACTGTTAAGCGAGTCGCGCTTTTTATAACACATTGCTTCGTTTCATTAGGAAAAAGCCGAACATTTATGAACTAAAACGAGTACACTATTTCGGTAGTCAACCTTAAAACCGAAAATTAAAAATTTTCTTTCAATTTAAATTTTTTAATTTTATTTTTATTACAAAAATTTTAACGCATCCCATAATTCGCGACACAGAAGAAGTAAAAACCACTGAGAATACATAGTTTTCAAATAAAACAAAATTCTTTGTACGAATTAAAGAATTTTTCATTAGTTGGGTTAAAAAGTGTTTGATTTAAGTACTTCACAAAGCAAAAGAATAAGTAAAGCAGTTTTTAAAAATTAAAATACTATATCATAAAAACTAGATGAGAAACATTCAAGTAATTTTCTCTAACGAAATCATGCTTTATTAATACCCAAGTACAGATCTCGGCAGTTTTCAGTTTCTCTCTTTTTATTAGAGACAATATTATCATTTTGATAATAATGTATTTTAAACAAACTCTACGTATTCCATGCATACTTTTCCAAATAAAAATGTTTAGCGGGTAGTAAAAGGGTATCCTCTTTTCTTTATTATTTTATTCTCAGACTATTTACAATGACGCGGAAGTAACACTCCCTCCCCCTCCTAGTTGAGGGGAGAATAAAACTGGTTCTTGACCCCCGACCCCCCCAACCCCGGTCCCTAAGAATTGTTTCCAAAGAAATGCTTTTGGAAACCAGCCTCAATCAGAACCATGAGCTTGTAGGGAATAAAAAAAAATATTTTAATGATTATCCATAGTAATTTTTTAAAATTTTTTAATGCTTTTATAATTTACAATATTATTTTTATAAAATTAGTTTATTTTATTATTAATATTTTATTATTTTCAGTTTATTTTACATTATTATTTTTCAAATTATTATTTTTATTTTCGCCTCAATGCTTTAGCATGAAAAGCATACTTATTGAAATTAATTTTTAATATTTTTTTCTTCAAATTTTGTAAAAAAATTTAAAAATTAAAATCTAACTTAATTTACTTTTTAATCCAAACATACGACATACATAAAGAAATTCCATGATTAATGCAATTACTCTCACCTAATAAACATTGAAACTAGTAGACGTTTACAATAAAACAAGCCCATCTGCTCTTGATATTTAATTACAATCCATTTAATTACAAAAATGTATAAGATGTAGAAAAGTGATGAAAGAGTTGAAAACTAACGAAGATATTTTTCTCAACTACATGTTTATTATGCCATAGAGTTTTAACTAATAAAATCCAATAAATGCGTTAAAGAGTATTTGAAATCAAAATCTCGGATAATATCTAAGTGAATTTCTTAAATCAAGTCATTGTCCCTTTTCATCTGTAGCTATATTATTTAATCAAGATGACAGATTGGGTCACTGAAGTATTCCTAATTCGATAACATCCTAACGAAATTAAATACTTAATATCCCCTCAAAAAATAGTATACTATCCCCTCAATATATATTGAGGGGATAGTATACTATTATTTGAGGGGATATTAAAAATAACAGGCAATTACGAGGATTGGAGAACGAAGCGAGTATGAAACAAAGCCTTCCAGTAATTCATATTATCACAATGTATCCTTTTAGATTGATTTTCATTTGTGATCTAGAAAATATGAGATGTAATCGCAATCTGGAAAATAAAGTTCCAATAATTCAGATATGAAAGTGCTCGGGCATGTAGGCCCCTTAAATATTGTATATTATATTGCTCGATATGTGTTAATATATAATATATTGCTCGGTATGTGTTAATATATAATATATTGCTCGATATGTGATAATATCCTATATATAGACTATCAGCAGCGTTTATTTCCGATGACAACAGCCAACAATACATTTGAAATTTAGTGCAAAAGACATTAAACTATAAAAAAGTGGGGTATTAGTGAAAAAAGTGAATTAGAACAATATCACGAGTAATTGAGTAGTTCCGGAGCGCGAGTAGTTGGAGAGCGACTACAAACAGAAGGATGTACTCCCAATTTTCTAAAAATACATTGTAGAATCTGTGAAGGAGCTAACTGTTTTCAATGGTTGTTTAATTTATTCTGCCTCGAAGAGTGAAAAACATGAATTATATTATGTTTAACTTTTCACTCTTAAAAATAAATCACTTAAAGCTATTTTATCGAATTTAGTTTTTAAAGTTTTTGAATAACATAATTAAAACAGGGATCTGGGTAAATACCTTAACCATGATAATCCTAAATGATAAAATAAATAAAAAATACTATATATATATATATATATATATATATATATATATATATATATATATATATATATATATATATATATATATATATATATATATATATATATATATATATATATATATATATATATATTGTGTGCACAAGGGATGCCGTGAGTACTTCATTCTTTAGACATAACTCAGAAACGCATTTTTCTTAAAAACAAATACATAAGTAATTGAATCAGAAAAATTCCCAGAATGATAAAAGGGGCCGGGATAGCCTGGTTGGTAGGGCACTGAGCTCATGTCCAAAAGGTCGTGTGTTCGACCCCAACCGGCCGAACACTCCCTTTGTTCACATGGTGACTGATGCACGTTAAATCTGTCGATTCGTAAAGTCCTTCAGGAGTTTCCTTGTCTTTTGGATTGGTTCAAATTACAAGGCTATGGAGTTGAACATTAGTAGTCGTAAATTTAAAATTGGGTGAATTGTTCAACGATGGTTATAAAATATAATTATAAAAAATCAGTGGTAATTCAGGATAAAAAGCTCGCCTCCCAAATGAGGAGAACCAATTTCGAATCTCAGTGATGGCTGGTCGATATAAATTTTGCCCCCTGCGACTCCCCAACCGCAGTACTGTTTTAAAATATATCCAGTGGAGGACGGACTCTGGGTTGGAGTCCCCTTTCAGTTGAGCTAACCGTAAGAAGTTTTAGTGGTTTTTCTCTCTATGTACCGCAAGCGTGTGTTAGTACCATCAAAACACTTTTCACGGAGGCTAGTTTCTCCCAATGCTTGATCCAAGAGTTCTTTTGTCTTCTGGGTTCAGTTCAAAATTACAAGGCTATTAAATTGAACAATGATGGTTGTCTGACTGAGAACTAGGTCGGCTTCTCAACACCGGTTATAAAATTAAGTAAAATAATTATAAAGAGAGCTGCGGAAACCCAGGGGATAAGGCATACGCTTTCTAATTTGGAGACCCAGGTTCGAACCCAGAGGTGACTGGTTGATAAGAATTCTGGTCCCAGCTCGCACCGACCACAGTACTGATATAAAATATTCTCAGTGGTCAACGGCTCAGGGTTAGAATTCCATTTTCAGTTGAGCGAATTGTGGGAGATTTTTGTGGTTTTCTTCGCCATGTAATGCGAATGCCGGTTACTAGTTCAATGAAGCTACGAAGGTTAGTTTGTTCCAATGCTGGATCCAGGAGTTCCATTGAATTTTTGTTTATTGTTATAGATTAATTAGCTTCGAAATGATAAGAGACTTTAAAAGTTATAACTAATTAAAATAAGTCTAACATTAATTTTATAAAAAATTTGCTGTATAATTTCTGATTAAAGTACGTATTTACAAACTAATTTAATCTATCATGATTAACTTAATATTAATCGATTCTTCACTACTTGTAAAAATATTGAATGTCTGTTGTATAAATTGAAAACAAGTCGTTGCGCGTAGTAAATGGCATATAAATATTTTCTGCATGCTCATTTAAAATTTCTTCAAATTTAAAATCTTTATAGTAAGAAATGTACTCAGAATATTTAAAAATATGAATGTGTAATCAAAATATTTGGCAATCCTTAGTAGTTTAAAGTTATTGTATGAAAAAAGGATTTACCAGAAATTAAATGGTTATTGGAAAACTAAGCAGAGGTATTAGTTTATCGACATTTCAGTTGCTGATAGATATGATTCCATTTTTTATGGAAGATTCCGATAAAACAAATACATTGAAATGTTTATATATATATATATATATATATATATATATATATATATATATATATATATATATATATATATATATATATATATATATATATATATATATATATATATATATATATATATATATATATATATATATATAAACTGCTGTTTGTAGAAAATGCAACACCATGAAAGAATCATCAGAATCAAATGAAATTTAATGCAGAAACGACTTGTACTGATACAAATAAATGATGAAATTTTCAAAACAAAAGAAACAAATTAAGCGTCCGAAATCAGTATTTGGTGCAGCCACCACGCGCTGCAATAAGTGCTGCTATACGACGTGGCATGGAGTCAAACAGATGTTGAATATCTGCTTGAGGAAGAGAATTCCATATCGCTTGTATGCGCAACCAAAGTTCGTCTTTGGAAACTGCAGGACGCGGATCACGAGTGAGACGCCGACCAACCATATCCCACACGTGCTCAATAGGCGACATATCCGGCGAATAAGCAGACCAAGGAAGAAGTTGCATGCGTTGTGCTGAACAGAAGTCTCTAACAGTCCGCGCAACATGTGGGCGTGCATTATCCTGCTGAAAGATAGCTCCACAGGGCAGAGGCGTATCTATGGAAAGAAGCGCCTATGGCAAATCTCGTACTTGCGCCCTTCCTAAAATATTCATAATCTCTTAAATAAAAGCATTGTTTGAAGTATTTAAGCCTTTTTGGCAATATTGCAAAAAGAGCCGTGGTGGCTCAGGGGATAGAGCATTCGCCTTCCAACGAGGTGAGCCGGGTTCGATTCCCTGCAATGATTGCTCGACACGATTTCCGGCTTGCACCTACCACAGTGCTGACGTAAAATATCCTCCTTGACGGATCATTGGTTACCCTTGCCGTCAGACTAAGCGCGGGAAGCTTTCGTGATCCTCTTCTCCATGTAACGCAAATGCAAATTAGTTCAATCAAAAAATTCCTCCGCGAAGGCAAATTTCTCCAAAATGCTCGATACAGGAGTTCCCTTGTCTTCTGAATTGGGTTCAAAATTACAAGGCTGCGAAGTTGAACATTAGCAGTCGCAAATTCAAACAATTCGATCGGCTGTTCAACAACGGTTATAAAATTTTCCAAAAAGATTGCATTGCATTTTTTTAATAGATTAATAAATAAATAAAAATTAACTATAACAATAAAATTATCTCTTTTTAATTGTGATGCATTCACGTGTGTTCGAAATTAGCATTAGTTAGGAATAAAAAAAGTCTCCTTTATCATATTTAAAGAAGATTCTCTTGCGTTTCTTCAACTGTCAATAAAAATTCTAACAATTTGTTTAATTAAGCAACAAATATAATTAGGCAACAAAAATACTCACACGCAAGAAATGTCTCTGGGTTAATGAAGAACTATAACATAACCGGATTATTACCCATTATTTCCCAAATTTAAACTGAATGAAATTGATTGTTTTTAAACATAATCATGCTTTGATAATACCAAAACAATAAAATCATCGTGATATAATAAATTCATTAAAGATCACAGTGTAAATAATTGCGATTTGTTATGACAATTACAAATAAAATAGCTACAATCAAATTTTATAATTTGGTTAGTTTTTTATTTACAAAAAACCGATGCTCTTAATATAATTAAGTTGTACAAACATTATATAATAACTGATAATAAGAAAAAATATAAATATAATTAAATACAGAACTCTAGACAAAAAAGCGACAATAATACATTCTTTAATGAGAAATAAATTAGAGGAAGTTGTCGTCTTAGTTTAAGAATATCTAGAAATAATTGAAAAAAAAAGGCAAAAAGTTAAGAAGTAGACCAAAAAAAAAAATCAAATTATGAAAAATTCTCTTCGCATCAGAATGGAACAAATTAGAGAAAAAGCAGAAAAAAATTTAAACAGATTTGAATTATAAGTTTTAAGACGTTCAGTGCGCAAAAAAATAAAATAAATAAACGGACTACCCTGATAACTTTTGATATAATAATCAGATCTTCACGTTCTTCTCATGTCAATGGTTCAAGGAGGTGACTTAAAATATGCTAATTAATAAATGCAGGGACAATATTTCAAGTTACGAAATCAGACACTAAAACGTACTTTTTCTGAATAAACATGCCATTTTTTCTACTGATTTGGATTTCTGTACCCCTAAGTATTGGGGGTAGCCGCAATATGAGAAGTAACTCGAGAGCTTTCCTATAGAATTTAAAAAAGTTTCCCAGAATTATAAAGGTCGTTTGTTAAAAAATAACTTTTCGTAAATATTTATTATTTTATTTATAATCCTAAAAAAATTAAATTGTAAGGTATACATTTTTTACATCGTTTTAAAAAAAGGTAATTTAACAAGGAAAAATGTTATATTGTAGAAAAGGTAATTTTACAAGGAAAAATATTGTATTGTTTTAAAAACAGTATAACAATTTTTTTCAAGTAATATAATATGTAGTGATATAAATATAATGTAAGTGATATGTATTGTAAAAGACTTATAAAATGTAAAAAAAATTCTTTAATCTCTTTTTTTTTTTTTTTTTTTAAAGGAAGAAAATTATAATCTGAAATAAAATGAAAGATATAGGGGAAAGTATAATGCATTAGTTTAAATATTTAGGAAATGATTACTTACAATCAAAGAAAATCCTTGTAGTACACGTTGTTCTCTTAAATCAATGAATCAACTATAAAAGCCCAGAAGCTGCATCAAAATAGATTATAAAAATTTAAAGGCTTCAAATATTTGATTTTCTTGTCCTAAATTTTGAAACATTAACTAAAACGAGCAGCATTTTTTGTATGAGCGCCTAACTACTTATAACGCCTGTCCTTTATTTTTCAAAATAGTGGGGTGTATTCATTATTAAATCGTTTCATTGGTTTAAATTATTTGTTGAGCGAGGCAGAGGAACCTCCTATTTTCAGTATTTCACACTTTAGTGGAGGTGATTCCCACCATGGGTGGCAAAAATCTCCCACGTTGTGGAAGGATTTACGCTAATTTATAGAAGGGGTTCTATTTGAAATCTATTCAGCAGATTCCGAAAACGTTTTTCAAAGAGATTTTAACCCCTGATAAAATTGAAGATTTACAAGCATTTCACTACAGAATAATTAGTCTAAGCTAGACTGGGACACCCCATGGTTTTCACATCTCTCAAGTCATCCCTCTGGTCATCTGGTTTTTCTGCCTGAAGGGGTTCCATCCATTTCCTCCCCAGAAATGGATGGCTCTCCTTTAGAACTTCCAAAGTTTCTTTCGTTCGCCTTTCATTTTTTTAGTCTGTTGTACTACTAATTTTTTTCATATAGATAAATATTTTAAATTTAAAGATTCAGCTTATATAACTATAATTTAATTTTACAGAGAGCATTTTCAAATACATAAATAATATCAAATAACCTAAGTAGAAAAGCATTTTTTCCAAGTAAATTATTTTAAATTTAAATGAATGTCTAAGTAAACTAGTTTAAATAAACGAAATCAATAAATATTATTTTTAGGATTTGTTTTCTGTTCTTATTATAAAAAAGGACACGATTTTAAATAAATACGTTATGTATTGCCGAGGAAAAAGGCAGTGACTTATATCAATATATTTCTCAAGAGTTATAACATCATACATAGTACTACAATACACATTCAACACAATTCTACAATATACATTCTTAATGCTAGTACATAATCTATACTTTTGTAATCTAAATTATGTTATTTAGTTAATTATTTTTTTTTATATATATAACCATGATTTTTTGTGGCTATTTTAGTGTTTTTTTTCATTTGTGCAATATTATAGTTTGACTCTGAGTTACAGTTTCAATAAAGTCTTATAAATAATGTCTTCTTTGTTTATAAGATTCGGAACTTAAATATTTATAACTCTTACATGTGAATAACCCTTTTAAATGAACATTATTAAACTGTTTATTTTATCATCGTTTATACATGGAAAAAATATTTTCTTTTCGTTTTACTCTATTAATTTTGCATTAAGTTTGTGCTTCATTCTTCGTTTTTAGTAGAAAAAATGAAATTCATAATACGCTAAAAAAAGAAAAAAATTAAATTCCCTGTAATTTTACTATAATGAATAATGAGCTTACATTTTGTCTTTACATTTTATCAGCGATAGCTTAAATTTTTTATAGTACAGCTTTGACATATCGTGAAGCAATGAGAAGCTACATTTTAGAGGGGGGAAAAATTTAATTCCTTTTATTTTAAACATGGGAGCCGCGATGGCTCAGGGGATAGAGCATTCGCCTTCCAATGAGGGAAACCGGGTTCGAATCCCAGTTGATACGAATTCCGCATCCGGCTTGCACCAACCACAGTGCTGATGTGAAATATTATCAATTGTAGACGGATCATGGGTTAGAGTCCCCTTGCCGTTAGGCTAACCGCGGGAGGTTCTCGTGGTCTTCCTCTCCATGTAACGCAAATGCGCGTTAGCTCCACCAAAAAGCCCTCCACGAAGAAAAATTTCTCCCATTACTCGATACAGGAGTTCCCTTGTCTTCTGGATTGGGTTCAAAATTACAAGGCTGCGGAATTGGGTCGGCTGTTCAACGACAGTTATAAAATTAACTATGGGGTTACAGGGGTCTGTTTAGGAGAAATTTGGGTCCGTTAACGGACCTTTCACAAAATATCTTTTCATAAAAACGGACCCTTCACAAAATATTTTAACTTAAAAATGGACCCTTCACAAAATGATTTTTCTTTTAATCGGAACCTTCACAAATTTGTTTATCTTCATTATAATTTAATTAATAGAATAAACCCTTTCCAAGGCAGAAAACAAGAAAGATGGATGTAAACGAATTAAGTTTTGTCTTCGGCAGACGATTCTTCCATTATTCGTCCGAAATTAATATTCTGCGTTTAGCAGTATAGGCTAAATACCAAATGTTTGTATGTTGCATCTCTAATTCAGAAGCACAGAAGCAGCAATTGTTGTTTATTTTTTAAAATTTAATTTTTTTAATTACAATTTTACAGTGTTGAGCATAATCTTATATGTCTTTACAATTTAAAAACTCCTTTAAAAAATTTTTTTTTTGCAATAACGGATCCTTTTTGCACAAATTCATAAAAGCGGACCCTGGTTGAAAGAATGTGAGTAATTTTTTCACAATTTCACGAAAAACGGATCTTTCACAAAATGTCTGGACAGACCCCTGGGTTAAAAGTCTTTTTGTCAAAGGATTTTGATGGACATTAAATGTTAATTGCTTAGGAAATTCTCTGATATTAAAAATATTTTTATTGGAGTATATCAAAAAGTTAGTAAAGAGAGTAAGAGTTGTAATTATTAAAAACTCTGCATTATTCTCTAAATTACGATATTATAATTAAAATTTACGATATTATAATTAAAATTTGGCTTTTGCCGAAATCGTCGTAAATATAATAGTAGAAAAGAAAAAGCTACTTTTTATTACTGATTTATTTTAGTATTTATCGTGAATGTATTCATGAACATTAAAATTTTTTATTTATTGCGAATCCTCTGTTGCTTAACTTGAAAGTACTATAATGAAAGAAAGTGTCTAGTGAATGAATGCAGAAACGTGTATGAATTGTTATCACACAGACGTCAAGTCGTTTAAAAAGAGTTGGTATGTGGAATGTTTTTTTTTCTTATTTCCCCCATTTTTTTTAATGTTGAATATAATATAACAACCGAAGGAGATTTCTCGCGCTTTTCGAGTTATGCAAAAGAGCTGGAAACCTTGGCCCTGCTATTATCCCTAACTAAGGTGGTCTATGAGTTTTCAAACGAAGTTATGAAAAAAAATTAAAGCAGTGGGAGACTAAAATTGTTTAACGCTCGTCACCTACTTTGTTTTTATTATTAGCGGTTCCCTTTCATACTTCACTCCCCCAGTTACAAAAAAGAGTTCCTCAAAAGATCTCGATGTCTTCTTTTCGAGCCAACGAGGAAAGGTTAAATGTTGTATGCTTTTTTTTTTTTTTAATTCTGCCATAACTTGAAAAAAAAATTAGTGAAATTTTTAATAAAAAATAATCGTCGATGTTGATTGGTTTTGCGCCTTTTTGAAATAATGCGCCCATGGCATTCGCCATACTTGCCATACCCTAGATACGCCACTGCCACAGGGATGCCTTGAAGGAAAGGAACGACTTCGGGCTGTAGCACTTCACGGACGTATCTGTTGCTATTGAGATTACCCTCAATTCGTATCAAATTGGATCGTCCATGATACGAAATCGCACCCCAGACCATAACTCCGGGTGTTCGACCACTATGTCGTTCAATAATACACTCAGGAAGGCAGCGTTGACCGGCATAACGTCTAACACGAACACGGCCATCATGGGTCCACAAATTGAAGCGTGATTCATCTGAAAAGACAACTTGGTGCCAATCAGCTCGCCAGTCTCTGTGCTCAAGAGCCCACTGCCGACGCAGCCGTCGATGATCCGCCGTGAGGGGAATCCTGTATAATGGCACCCTTGCACGCAATCCACGGCGCAGCAGACGACGACGAATTGACGAAGCCGACAATTGTACACCTGTAGCAGTAGACCAATGTGCTGCCAGCTGCCTGGAGGAAGCTGTGCGATCATTCACCGCCATGCGGAGCAGGTGTCGATCATCGCGCTCTGACGTCACCTTCTGTCGTCCAGTGCCTGTTTTTCGAGTTGTTCGGTGCTCGTCGGTCCACTGCTTCCAAACTCGCATCACTGTGGAACTGTTCCGCTGCATACGAGCTGCTATTGCGCGATAGGAAAATCCTCCTTCTCGAAGGCCGATTATCCTCCCTCGTTCAAACTCCGTAAGTTGCTTGAATTTCTTATTCTTCCGTCGTGGAGGCATACTCAGGTCTCACTAAACGTTTGCCACTAACAAATAATCATAGACTATTTTAAACGTCCCGCTACAGCACTTTATTTATACGCTTTCAGCATCAATTCAGAGGGCGCTGCGCGCGCCACGCACGCGCGATGGCTCTGAAACTTTATTAATTTGCATAATATCCTATAATTGACATTTGCTGCGAATTTCATTTGATTCTGATGATTCCTTCATGGTGTTGCATTTTCTACAAACAGCAGTTTATATATATATATATATATATATATATATATATATATATATATATATATATATATATATATATATATATATATATATATATATATATATATATATATATATATATATTTCGGCTGTATAGGTCGTCAAAATAATCGAAACAATCCAATACCAACGTATTTTTTCATATTTCTCAAGGAATACTTAGAAAATTATTTTAGAACTTTTGAAGTGTTAAAGTCATGCGTTTTTTCATATATATTACTGAAGTTTAAAGCATTTAGAGATTTGAGGGACCGGTAAAAAATTAAGAACCAAAAATAATGTTTCTGAATACCTTATTCGAAAACAATAAGCGAAAAGCTTGTGAATCATGTCAATAACGTTGATTATCATATGAAATTACAATCGTATACATACTAATATAATTAAACTTGTGTTATAAAACAATTCGATTTTTTTAATATTTTAAAAGTTGTTTAGCATTCTTTATTATGCATCAGAAAGTCTTATTTTAGTTTTATTATACATAAAAGCTAAGCAAGAGAGGCATCTTAGTTCATCGTAGTCCACCATCTCATTTTAGTAGGCTTTGCTTTGAAAAATCGTCTTCTCCCCTATAATAGTCCCTGCTAGTACAACTACACATTTGAATAGCCAGAAAAAACCGGTTTTATGCGTATACCCCATAGTAACAGGAAGAGATGGATACAGTTTCTTGTTTTTCTTATATTCATTATTTAGCTTATTTCCTTTTTTTTTTTTTTTTTTTTTTTTCAGTTTTCGTTTCTTACTGTTTGCGCTGTTTCGAAAATATAAAGTAAACGCGCGACGGAGGCGAGATGCGAATACATGGAAGGGGGGGGGGGATAAAGATTGTATACAGCTGAAAATTGTATTTGTATAAATTATTTATTTCCGAAATCTTATCAATAATGATTTATTATATTTTGCTATTTTCTTTAAAAAAAACTGGCAACTGTCAGGAGAAAAATTAAGATCGTAAGGAATAAAATAAGATTTCACTATTTGTGATTACAAAATATTCATCAACATTAATTTTTTTCGGATAAAAAAACTGTCCCGTATCTATATTATAACTGTCCGAAAATATATTGATATTTATGGATTAAAAATAAGAAATGATTTTCTTACCGGTTTCCAATATTTCCATTTTGTTTTTTTATTTTCTCCCTTCTTTTACTTCTTTTTTTTTTTAATAATTGTCGTTGAACAGCCAATCCAATTTCCAGTTTATGACTACCAACTCCGTAGCCTTTTAGTTTTGAACACAATCCAGAGGACAAAGTAACTCTTCAATCAAGTATTGGGAGAAAATTTGCCTTAGTGGAGAACGTTTTGAAAGAACTAACACGTTTTTGCGTTAGGTGGGCATGAAAACCACGAAAACCTACCACGGATAGTCCTGACGGATCTATGATCCGTCTGACACTGAGGATATTTTTTGTTAGCATTGCCCTCGGTGTGAGCCGTGGGTGGATTTCGTATGACCAACTATCACTTGGATTCGAAATTGAATCACCTCATTTGGAGGAGAGCACTCTATCCCCTAAACTAGAGAGCCTAGAGTAAAAGAGAGTGGACAAGGGAGAAACGATTCCTGATTGGTGGACAGAAAAACTTTACCGCCGGAGGCGAGAGTGGAAAATTCGCCATTGGAATTACATGGAGTGAAAATTATCTGACTCAAAAAAATTATGTTCTGTATTAATAAATGCATGTAATAAGTTCATTACTTACTTTTTTTCAATAAGAAACTTCACAGTTACAGTAAATGTTAAAATTATGGCTGAAAATTTGGATAGTTGTTAGTTATTAGAATTTATCCTTATTATCACTTACTTGCGTGCATATAAAGTTATGTTTATCTCATTGTAAGGAGAACAAGGTGATGAAATAACTAATGGTTAGATAAGAATAAATGTATTTACTTTTAATGCACATAATTTCTATCTAAATTACTTATAAATTTTAAGATTTGAGCATCTTTTTATCAAAACTTCAGAAGTGCAGAGTTTGGCGATATTACTTTGACATGTTGGCGCTTTACAATGTTCGCGTTACAATGTTACAATGCGCGTTACAAAGTAGCATTTGTTTACTTTTCGTTACCAACTGTATAAAATGCTAGTTTGTTTTAAATTTCAACTAATTATGGAAATTTTTGTTGAAATAAACAATACCTTTTCAGGTGAATATGCGATAATTTTTTCCTGAAAAAGTAATAAATAATAATAAATTATATAATTTGTGTTATTAATTATTATTTCTGAAATAAATGGCATAATCATTATTAATTTTTATATTTTATTTAAGGCATTTATTAAAAGCTGAAGTCTTTTCATTAGTCTTTTTTTTTTTTTTTTTCATTGACGTTAATTTTTTAACAATTTCAGATGCTAGACAATGTTTCTTAAAAAATCTGTAATATCATGTGCTTTCCAATCTTAAAGTTTATATTATTGATACTTTAGTATATACTCTTAGAATAACAGAACCTTCAGAATAACACTAAATGAGCGAGTGGCGCCAATTTCGGTGTATCATCTGGCAACCCCCTTGGACAAATATCTGACGGCAGCGCATGCGCTCTTGGATATTGTCATCACTCTTTTCAATACAGGCACTCTACCCTAAACAACCACGGCTCTTCCATTTTGATATGTATGTTATCGACAAAGTTTGAAAGTCAACATTCTGTGGAATGTCAAGGCGTTGTTATACCTAAACTAGCCAGTGCCTGAAAGGACTCTTATTTTTCACATTTTCTAAGCATTCAATGTAATGAAAAACCTGCAAAGTATAAAATATGTCTATGATTCGTTTCGAATGTAATGAAATGCCATTCAAACGTCTTTGAAGCTTACCATATCAGAGCAAGTAGATTAATTTTAATTTCTTCATTTGTATATGAAAATTTTGTTTCCCTTCATATGACATGGATTCTTCAAGGCATAAATTTTGTTTTATCCAACTTTCATTTTCTCTACGCATCTTGAATACATTTATTTAATGGCACTCTCATTATTTGTTACGAATAACATTTAAATTATTGAGGAATGCACGTGATTTACAGAATAGCCTTATCAGGATCTTTTTTCTTACTTTGCCTAAATATAGTGTGCCTAGAATAAATATAGTGTGCCTAAATATAGTGTGCTATAGAATGCCTAGCTATTACATATAGTGACTAGGGAAAGTATGTAATAATTCTCATATTTCGTGCTTGGCATAAACAAAACAAAAAAAAACAAAAAACACCTGACATTCCGTGCAATGTCATGGAATGCCGGTGTTTTATACTTTACC
Source organism: Parasteatoda tepidariorum (assembly GCF_982258835.1). Classification (NCBI taxonomy): domain Eukaryota; kingdom Metazoa; phylum Arthropoda; class Arachnida; order Araneae; family Theridiidae; genus Parasteatoda; species Parasteatoda tepidariorum. Next base: position 556,119 of record NC_141765.1, on the reverse strand, counting down.
CCGGTAACAAATGTATTATTTATTGAATGTATTATTTATTATTTATAAGAAAATGTATTACAGTCAATTCGCTATAACTCGAAGTACGATAACTCGAATATTACTATAACTCGATTTTTTCATGAGGTCCCGACCCTTTTATCTTCAATTTCATGTTAATTATTCTCGATTACTCGAATTTTACTCCCTTTAACTCGATTTTTTTTTATCTTTTAAAGCAAGAAAAAAAACCTAGGAGCTGATATCTTGCCCCTTCCTTTGCAAAACACACACAATGTCTTTCGCACTCTTCATGGAGAAGCTAAAGCTGTCCCTCTTGAAGTATGTGAACAGTGGTTAAATGAAACGTTACCAAATTTACTTCAAGGATACAGTGAAAATTATGTTTTCAATATTGAAGAAATGGGTTTATTTTTTAAATGTCTTGAATGAGCAAGGAACGTTTGACTGTCCTAGTTGAAGGAAATGCGTCGGGGACAAAGAAATTGCCCTTACTTATAATCGGAAAATACCGAAATCCCCGATGTTTCAAGAATGTAAAAAGGTATCCTTTGGATTACAAGTCTAACAAAAAGTTTTGGATGACATCAGTTTTATTTGAAGACTATGTAAGAAAATTGGATGGGAAATTCTTCGCTAAAAAAATAAAAGTGATACTCTTTATGGATAAAAGCACAGCGCATAATGATCTACCTAATTTGAAAGCAGTAAACTTGCAGTTTCTCCAGCCAAACACAACAGCAAAGTTGCAGCCGATGGACCAGGGTATCATAAAGTGCTTCAAACAGTCTTACCGTAAATGGCTTGTCAGAAAAATGATCTTAAATATTGTAAGCATTTAGAAGATTTGTAATTAATAAGCATTAATTAAATAATCCGACAATATTTTGAAAGTCCAAAACCGAAACTAACGGTAAGTCGAACTTCCGATATGTCGAAGTTTTTCGTGAGTCCTATCAGATTCGAGTTATCGCGAATTCACTGTATTTATTGAAGGGGTAAATCATGTGTTATTTTCTGAATATAAATTCATGTATCTAGTTTCAGAAGTTTAATTTAGAATTATTAAATAATGTAATATCTCATTCCATCGAAATTGGATTATTCCATTAAATAATCAGCACAATTTCCCATTAGAAAATGTATATTTTTTCTGAATTTTTTTGTGAGATTGCCGTTTTGCTATAAAAACTGCGAATAATAAAAAAATTAATAACAGTACATATTTTTACTTTTCAGAAGAAAATAATGTTTACTATTTGTTGAAATAAAAAAAAATTGTATTTTGCTTATAACCTGAAAGTTGTAAAAATCGCAGAATCAATTTATTGCAAATAAAGCTTCATATAACTTTTCCTCTGAATTCCTGTTTTTAATGTATGGGCAAATGTATATTTTGTAAACTCTATTTAAATAACATTTATTGAGAGTAAATCAGAAAATTTCGCAGTTAATGTTTTTAAATTTGTGAAATTTTTTTTACCGATAACTCAAAAATAATTTATTAAAAACTTTTGCAAATTTTCCGATTTGTAGATTTCTATATTTTAATGAAAGAAATACAGAATCATTCATTCAGGGGAAGGGGGTAGATTATGAGACGGACGCGCTGCCTAGTTCGCTATCGAGGCTCGGTGAGAGGTTACTAACTGCTTACTAAATAATAATAATAAAGTATAGTGTCTTTCTATTTGCATAATACCAGATTTCATTGCATACCCGTAATATTAATTCTTATCTTTCATTCCTGAATTTTAAGAATCGAAGGAAAGATCAAAGACGTAAGGCGTTTTCCAAAATAAAATTCGCAAAACATTTAGAAATTTCTACAAGTAAAGGAAATTACTTATTCCACCAGTAAGAAGAGGCTAAACTTTGGCTACTTTCTTTCGAATGAACCGCCATTCCTTAAACCAATCAATTACCAGTTCTTTCCGAGGGGACTAAGGGGTTGCTTTTTTTTCACTTCGCATAATTAGGTAAATAGACGCCTTCGTTGTAGGTGGCAGCACAATAACTCAGATAGCTTAGATTTAAAGTTCAAATTTCTTGATGTTTCGGCGCAATTTTTCTTCGTCCAATTTCAAAATATTTCTGTTTTTTTTTTTTTTTTTTTAAATGAAAGATAAGAATATAATCTTGATTTCCTCGGGTAAAAAAATTTGATGAGAGAAAAACTACTATGGATAAAAATTGTTTGTAGTTGGATTGAGTTTTTTGAATTTAAAAAATATTAAACAAAAATTTTTTATTTAATTTCCTCCACATTAATTAAGATATTTTTATTTTCTTTCGTTTCCAAAAAACAGAATGCTATTATCTTGAAAATTGAAGATTTTATGTAAGGCTGAACTGTCCATAGAATAACATGGGGGTTGCTTTTCTCCCGATCGAGCGAGCGAACGGCCTTAAAAGAACAATTTTCCGGGGAGGAAATGGATGGAACCCCTTCAGGCAGAAAAACCAGATGGCCAGATGGTGATGACCAGAGGGATGACTTGAGATATGTGAAAACCATGGGGTGTCCCAGTCTAGCTTAGACTAATTATTCTGTAGTGAAATGCTTGTAAATCTTCAATTTTATCAGGTGTTAAAATCTCTTTGAAAAACGTTTTCGGAATCTGCTGAATAGATTTCAAATAGAACCCCTTCTATAAATTAGCGTAAATCCTTCCACAACAGGAGATTTTTGCCACCCATGGTGGGAATCACCTCCACTAAAGTGTGAAATACTGAAAATAGGAGGTTCCTCTGCCTCGCTCAACAAATAATTTAAACCAATGAAACGATTTAATAATGAATACACCCCACTATTTTGAAAAATAAAGGACAGGCGTTATAAGTAGTTAGGCGCTCATACAAAAAATTCTTCTCGTTTTAGTTAATGTTTCAAAATTTAAGACAAGAAAATCAAATATTTGAAGTCTTTAGATTTTTATAATCTATTTTGATGCAGTTTCTGGGCTTTTATAGTTGATTCATTGATTCAAGTGAACAACGTGTACTACAAGGATTTTCTCTGATTGTAAGTAATCATTTCCTAAATATTTAAACTAATGCATTATACTTTCCCCTATGTCTTTTATTTTATTTCAGATTATAATTTTCTTCCTTTAAAAAAAAAAGAAAGAGAGAGATTAAATAATTAGTTTTTTTTAAATTTTATAAGTCTTTTACAATACATATCACTTACATTATATTTATATCACTACATATTATATTACTTAAAAAAAATTGTTATACTGTTTTTAAAACAATACAGTATTTTTCCTTGTGACATTACCTTTTCTACAATTAACTTTTCTTAAAACGATGTAAAAAATGTATACCTTACAATTTAATTTTTTTACGATTTAAATACTAAATATTTATTATTTTAATAATAAATATTTACGAAAAGTTATTTTTTAACAAACGACCTTTATAATTCTGGGAAATTTTTTTAAATTCTATTGGAAAGCTCGCGAGTTACTTCTCATATTGCGGCTACCCCCAATACTTAGGGGTACAGAAATCCAAATCAGTAGAAAAAATGGCATGTTTATTCAGAAAAAGTACGTTTTAGTGTCTGATTTCGTAACTTGAAATATTGTCCCAGCATTTATTAATTAGCATATTTTAAGTCACCTCCTTGAACCATTGACATGAGAAGAACGTGACGATCTGATTATTATATCAAAAGTTATCAGGGTAGTCCGTTTATTTATTTTATTTTTTTGCGCACTGAACGCCTAAAAACTTATAATTCAAATCTGTTTAATTTTTTTTCTGCTTTTTCTCTAATTTGTTCCATTCTGATGCGAAGAGAATTTTTCATAATTTGATTTTTTTGGGTCTATTTCTTAACTTTTTGCCTTTTTTTTCCAATTATTTCTAGATATTCTTAAACTAAGACAACTTCCTCTAATTTATTTCTCATTAAGGAATGTATTATTGTCGCTATTTTGTCTAGAGTTCTGTATTTAATTATATTTATATTTTTTCTTATTATCGGTTATTATATAATGTTTGTACAACTTAATTATATTAAGAGCATCGGTTTTTTGTAAATAAAAAACTAACCAAATTATAAAATTTGTTTGTAGCTATTTTATTTGTAATTGTCATAACAAATCGCAATTATTTACACTGTGATCTTTAATGAATTTATTATATCGCGATGATTTTATTGTTTTGGTATTAGCAAAGCATGATTATGTTTAAAAACAATCAATTTCATTCAGTTTAAATTTTGGAAATAATGGGTAATAATCCGGTTATGTTACAGTTCTTCTTTAACCCAGAGACATTTGTTGCGTGTGAGTATTTTTGTTACCTAATTATGGATGGTGTTTTCAGTAGAAATGTAAACAATAATAATCTCGAGCTCGGGACCTACTCTAGTTCCGGTTAAAAAGTTTGCAGCTGCTTACTACTTGTTATTCTGATAGGTGATGTTTTCAAACGGATAATTTTGTTTTCAATAAAAGAAATAAATTAGATAATATCTGAGCTCAAATCTGCCGTCTTTCATAAGATATTAATGTTATTATGTAATTCTGGGGAGTTTGGAGTGAAAATGTGTTTTAGTTATTTTGTTATTTATTATAAAAAAAGGTGACATGGTTGCTAGATTTTGAATAACTCGCTTTTTTGGCAGTCTTGATTTGGCCTCTTTCCGTTTGTTTATTACTGTTTGTTCGTGTTGCAAGCTGTGCACCATCTTACGTTAGTGTTAACACCTTTAGTATTGTAAACACATGTACTGTTAGCATTGTAAACATAAGTAATCAAATACATTGTTTGCAAGAATCTCAAAACACAATGATGCCAAATGGCTTTAAAATACAACTGAAACAGTAACCCGGAAATTTAGACAGTCCCGAGCTTGCAGCGTTCCCTAGTGTAGAAAACACCATCCCTACTTGTTGCTTAATTGAACAAATTGTTAGAATTTTTATTGACAGTTGAAGAAACGCAAGAGAATCTTCTTTAAATATGATAAAGGAGACTTTTTTTCCCTAACTAATGCTAATTTCGAACACACGTGAATGCATTACAATTAAAAGAGATAATTTTATTGTTATAGTTGATTTTTATTTATTTATTAATCTATTGAAAAAAATGCAATGCAATCTTTTTGGAAAATTTTATAACCGTTGTTGAACAGCCGATCGAATTGTTTGAATTTGCGACTGCTAATGTTCAACTTCGCAGCCTTGTAATTTTGAACCCAATTCAGAAGACAATGGAACTCCTGTATCGAGCATTTTGGAGAAATTTGCCTTCGCGGATGAATTTTTTGATTGAACTAATCCGCATTTGCGTTACATGGAGAGGAAGATCACGAAAGCTTCCCGCGCTTAGTCTGACGGCAAGGGTTGTGGCGTAACTACCACTACGAATATTAAACATCACTTCACTGGTATATAAGGCATGCTAACTTGATTCAATCATGGGGTACCTTTTGATAGATGACAGTTGGCATGGTCGATAACTCCGCCCCCCACATTGGTGACCTTCGAACGTGATTTGCTCACGCAAGTAACGCCCACTTCGCAATCCCTTAACGGTAACGCCTACTTCGATGGATATTCCGCATTGAACGGTTGACTTGCTATTTGTGAATGCATCATTCACCCTCCTGCGCTGTTGCTCAGTCTCGTCTCAAACACACACACAACATCGGCAAGCATACACTCGACTGCTAAAGGCAACACAGGAGCGACCAAGTCTGTGAAGTTAATACACCTCTCACATTCAGCAGTCAAAAAAATCCGGTGACTCTCTCCAGGTCTTTCACAAGTACAGCAACTAGTGAGATCTGTTCATCGAATTATATCTCTGAAGAAAAATTCTGGTGGGGGAGTACTGTGGCGTAACTACCACTACGAATATTAAACATCCCTTCACTGGTATATAAGGCATGCTAACTTGATTCAATCACGGGGTACCTTTTGATAGATGACGGTTGGCATGGTCGATAACTCCGCCCCCCACAGGGTAACCAATGATCCGTCAAGGAGGATATTTTACGTCAGAACTGTGGTAGGTGCAAGCCGGATACGGAAACCGTGTCGAGCAATCATTGCAGGGAAGCAAACCCGGCTCACCTCGTTGGAAGGCGAATGCTCTATCCCCTCAGCCACCACGGCTCTTTTTGCAATATTGCCAAAAGGCTTAAATACTTCAAACAATGCTTTTATTAATGCGAAATAATATTTTATTTACTTATAAAAGTCTTAAATTGTAATACTTCATTTTTCAGTTTTGCTAGGTAAAAATCTTGTTCATAAAATTTTAATTCCTTTATTGAGGAGTCAGAAACATCACTATCATGAAAAATTGTTTTGAATTTATTGTTAATAGTTCTATATCCCTCAGATCTTTTTTTAATGTTGCTAATTAAAGAATCGCTTAGAACAAAAAAATATTAACTTTAAAATTTTCTTTGCCACTGAATCATATTTCATGTTCTGGAATTTCATCATGAAATAGTTTTCGTATTTTCTGCTGTTTTTAATCATTAGTATATGCAATATCTTTAACTTTTTTTTGCCTCTTTTTCTAAATTGTCAAAATCATCTCTAACAGTTTGTATGAAATCTATCAATGAATCATATATTAAAACTGCTGTATTTAAGGATTCGTCTTTTTGTTGAAGTGTCTTGTTTGAAGCATCTATTCTCTCTCAAATCTTTTCCCATATAGAAAGTAACAGTACATACTCAAATGTATCAAATTTCTTTTTTATGTAAATCGGCAGCTTCGAACCTTGTTAATGGTTTTTCATCTTTGTTTGAGGAAAAATGGCGTAATAATGTTTAATTTCGTCATAATTTTCATTTAAGGATTTCACAACATTGGAACGAGCAGACCACCTGGTGTCACAAGTAGTAGCCAGTGTCACCAGTGTAGGTTTAATACTCAAGTGTTTGATCTTACAAAATTTTTGGAATGCATTCCCCCTATGTGTAGAACTTGAAAAAAATACGTACAATTCCTGCACGATATTGAAAAAAGCAATGCAACGATGCGAATGCGATTTCCATGCTTCCAACTTTCGGCAGCAGCGTTTCCAATTAAATTTAATGAATGATTTGCGCGTGGTATAAAATAGGCAGAAAAAATATGTTCTTTTATTCTAGATTGGAGTCCCTTATATTTACCTGACATATTAAACGCATTATCATAACTCTGTCCCAGACAGTTAGTGATCTATAAATCTACATTATTTAAAAATTCTTAAATGACTTTCTCCAAGTTTTTGCCAGTATGAGAAAATAAAGGTAGAAATCCCAAGAATCTTTATTTTATATCACTTGGAAGAACATAGCGAATAATAACGGTCAGCTGATCTACGTGAGATATATCAGGTGTTGAATCAATAATTAAAGAGTAAAATTTGGCTTCCTTTATTTGAGTTGTAAATCTTTCGTCCACCCTTGTCGTCTTTATCTATCAAAGATTCGGCATAATTTGAATACATTTCAGCTATAATTATGAATATCACGTTTTTCTGTTAAGTAAAAATAAAAATTAATTACAAAAATTAAGAACCTAATTTTCGGGCCCCAAAAATTACGGGCCCTCGGCACGTGTCTAGGTTGCCTAGGCCTTAGTCTGCCCCTGCATAGGAGCTCGACTGGCTAACTCTGTTGTGAAAGCTCTTGGCATGCAAGATTCAAGAATTACCTTTTGGTCTGATTCCACCACAGCACTGTGGTGGATCAGAGAACAGGGAAATTGGTCTGTTTTTGTGGCCAACAGGGTCCAAGAAATTAGACAGCTTACTCAAACTCAGTCTTGGAAATTCGTCCCAGGAAACATGAATATTGCAGACCTGTTATCTCGTGGTTGTTCTCCTCAGAAAATGAAAAATTCTAAAAGGTGGGAGGGACCTTTATGGTTAAAGCAACATTCGGATTATTGGCCAGTCGGTGAAATTAGTTGTGAGCGTCATGAAGTTGAGTGCGAACGAAAGAGGATTAAGACAGTTAATGTTGATCTAGCAAACGACGTACCCTCCTTACTTAAAATGAATATGTCTGATTATGATAAAATGATTAGAGTTTTTGGGTGGATTTTCAGATTTATAAATAATTGTAGAAAAAATAAATGTAGCAAACCTAAACTTACTTATACTGAAATCGAAAACGCAGAGAAGCGATTGATTCGCATGAATCAACAGTATTATTTGCATAATATAGAATCTCTGAAATTTGCCACATTTATGGATAAAGATGATATATAAGAGTGAAAACCAAAAAAGCTGAACGGAATGATGATAATTCATTTTTATATCCTGTCTTGTTACCGGATAAAAGTGAATTCACTGTACTTTTGATTAAGTCTATACACCGAAAAAACTGTCATGCCGGAACGCAATTAATGAAATCGTTAATCAGAGAAAAGTTCTGTATTATAAAAGCTAGGAAGACAATTAAGGGTATTTTGAATAATTGTGTTATATGTGCCCGCTTTAAGGCCAAATCATTTGCAAGTGGGCCATCGCCTTTACCACCAGACCGAGTTATGGATTGTGCAGTATTTGAGATAGTGGGCATTGATTTAGCTGGCCCTCTTTTTTTAAAAACAGATGAAAAAGTGTGGATAGCGTTGTTCACTTGCGCCGTGTATCGCGCTCTTCATCTAGAATAATCTATCGACAGATTCCTTTTTGTTAGCACTTCGGCGTTTTATAGCTAGACGGGGACGGCCTAGAACTATTTACTCTGACAACGGAACCAATTTCCGCGGGGCCTTCACTGAACTTTCGAAATTGGATTGGGTCAAAATATCAAAAGAAACTGCAACCGAAAAAATAGTTTGGAAATTTATTTTACCAACAGCAAGTTGGTGGGGCGGCTGGTGGGAGAGGCTGGTCCGTGTCATAAAAGGATTATTAAAACGCACTCTCGGTCAATTTTAACCTTTGAAGAACTAAATACCCTTATATGTGATTGCGAATCTATCATTAATAGTCGACCATTGACTTATATTTCTGAAGATCCACAGGAGTTGATTCCTCAGACACCCTCTATGTTTTTAATAGAAAATAGCAACACCTCTACAAAGGATATTGATGAGATAAATTCGTGTGATTTAAGGAAAAGAACTAAATACCGAATCAAACTTTTGAATGACTTAAGGCAGAGATTCAGAAAAGAATATTTAGGAGAGCTAATTCGAAATAAAAATGATAATAGAATGCGTAAGTCTAGAGTTGGAGAAATAGTTTTAATTGGGGATGATACAAAAAGGCGGTTGTTTTGGCCAATGGCGAAAATTTTGTAATTAATACCTGGTCGAGATGGAGAGATTCGTACTGTTCGACTGAAAACCCATCATGGGACTGTATTGTGACCAGTACAACGAATTTTTCCATTGGAGATACAGGCAATCTCATCTACTAACAAAAATAAAGGGCTTATGGAGGAATCAGCTTCCACTGAATGTGTATTACCTGAACATGTATTAAATGAAGAAATTGTCAAGAAGTACACTTCCTCTGGGAGATTGGTGAAAGCTCCAGATAGACTCACACTTTTGAACTATAATCTACTTTCAGATTTGAGACTCTCCCCGAATCTCAAAGGGGGGACCCTTATGAAAAAATCGAGGTATAAATGAGGTATAAACGAGGTATATTTTAAAGGTATAAAGGAGGTTGTTATTTAAATACGTCGTAAAGGTTGAAAAGGGTGCAAATGAATACCTCAAAATCAACCTCAAATATACCTTAAATATACCTCCAGAGGTATATATGTTTCAACCTGAAGTATATTTTTTTACACTTGTGGAAGTATTTATTCAACAACCTAAGGTGTGTCATTTTACACTTCAGGTTATTATAAATCAACCTCAGGTGTATTTTGTTCGACTTCAGGTAATTATTTTTCAACCTCAGGTATCTAATTTTATGCTTGTAGAGGTAGATATTTTTCAACCTATGGTGTGTCATTTTACACTTCAGCTTATTATAAATCTACCTCAGGTGTATTTTGTTCGACATCAGGTAATTGTCTTTCAAGCTCAGATATATAATTTTATGCTTGTAGAGGTATATATTTATAAACCTGTGGTGTGTCGTTTTACACTTCTGGTTGTTATAAATCAACCTCAAATGTATTTTGTTCTACCTCAGGTATATAATTTTATGCTTGTAGAGGTATATATTTTTCAACCTAAGGTGGGCCATTTTACACTTCTGGTTGTTATAAATCAACCTGAAGTGAATTTTCAACAATTGGAAAGGTTATTTTTAATTAGCGCCATGTGTTCCATGTTCTACCTTAAGTTATTATTTCGTAACCTCAAGTATATATTTTTGTATTTTTAGAAGTATTAATTTATCAACCAAAGATGTTTTTTTAAGCACTTACGAAGGTGAGGTGTTATACGGACCACCTAGTTTATTAATTTTTAGACTCACTATAAAAAAAATATAATATATATATAAAGATATTATATATATTATATGAAGAATAATGGACATTACATTTTTTTCACTAGTAGAGATCATTTATCAACCTGAAATTTTTAATATTAAACCTTCGGCAGTAATTGCTTCTTTTGTTAAGCTATAAAAGAAAGTTTGAAATGCATAATTCTTCTATAATTTTAATAGATTGATTTAAATCATCTTAAAATAACACTTATCCAAATTCTACAGTCAGTAAAAATTATTTATGGGAACTCAAACTCGTATTTTTAGAATATAGTTGTCTAAGGTGCTTGAATTTTTAAAGCTATAAAACTACAAATTTAAATAATTAGTCAGCTGAAATTCAAAGTACTTTTATTTAAAACTAAAATTTCACTTTTTTTACAAACCAACAAAATTATTTTAAATACTGTTTCCGTCTACATGTTGAAACTTGTAATTATTGGAACCTAAAAGGAAAAAAATACAAATTAGTAAGAAAGTCATATTTACAATAATAGTGGCAGGTCTTAAAATATTAGAAAGTATTTTTTTTTATCATTTAAATTAACTGGATGAAATTAATTTTCCTTTTCAGATAAATATCTTCTGCCATTTCTATTCAATCCTCGTAGCTAAAAAGCATGACATGTATCACAGCCACAAAATAAAATACACTGAAGACAGTATTACCATTAACAACATTTACAGAAATTCAAATATACAGGGTGTTTATAAAGTCTCGGACCCATTTTGATGTTTCATGACCCTTGTTAATGAACTTTCACGTGTGCCCCCTTCGTCGCACGGAGAATATCAAGTCGATAGTCAATTTCACGCCAGGTAGCGGCAAGCATGTCGGCATCCACAGAGGCGCAGGTTGTAATTCTGGCTTTTAGGCCATCAATGTTCGACACGATCCTCCTGTAAACATTGTCCTCTATAAATCCCCAAAGAAAAATCTCCAGCGGCGTTATATCAGGTGATCTGGGTGGCCAAGGAATTGGACCTCCTCGCCCAATCCATCTTCCTGTAAAATGGTCATTCAAAGAACTAGGAACGATGATACCCCAATGAGGTGGTGTACCATCTTGTTGCAAAAAGACATGTGGCTGAAGCTCTTCTAGTTGTGGAAATACGAAGTTTTCCAACATGTCTAAGTATACGACTGATGAGATTGTCTTTTCTGTAAAAAAGAAAGCTACCTCTCGTGAAACTGACTATCGACTTGATATTCTCCGTGCGACGAAGGGGGCACACGTGAAAGTTCATTAACAAGGGTCATGAAACTTTTTGAGTCTATCTAATCATTAATGTTATTAATTTTAATCTATCTTTATTATTTTATGAGTTATTAAACATCAAAATGGGTCCGGGACTTTATAAACACCCTGTATAATTCCAATCTTATTATGCAATGTTAACACTTTTTATTTTTCTATACATCTGCAACATTATGGTACTTGTAATTTTAATAATTAGATTTCCTTCCCTTTCTTTTTTAAAAATCTTTAAACTCAATAAACCTAGTCTATATTTTTCAACTTTTCGTCAGACTTCATGAAACTAGCAGCTTTTTTTTAAATTTTTGACGCTGATTCTGAAAAGGACTTATGTTATTGTCAATCACATCAGAGTTTCTTAAAAAATAGTTATTTTAATAATTTTTAATCAATGTAATCAAGAATCTACAATCGTTTAATAAATTGAAATTTTAAAGTTATGTACCAATTTTTATTCTTTTTTTACACTCAATCGAATAGAACAAATTACAAGCTGATAAGGAGCATTTATTTCAAAGTTGTGAGTAATTTTATGTGAGGAAAATGTCTAAGAGAGAATGATTTGAAATAATACTTTTAAAATAAGTTGAGTATAATATCTCCTATATAACTTATAATACCGAGCAGAATAAAACTAATAGTTAGTTGTTACAAACACTTGTTTAAATATAAATACACATCCCATAGGATGAAACTCAAAATAATGCATATTACTTTCAACAATAAATGTTTTTATTTGCAATTGATTTTATTCAATTCAGGATTAAAATTGCATACTATACTGACTTATTTCTAAAATATTTAAGATTTCCGAAATTCGCACATTTTTGAAGTAGTGAACCATAGTAGTAAACCTCGCCCTGGAGGGGACGGAAGTGACGTCATAGTCAACCGGAGCCTATTTCTGCCTCAACCGAAAGTTGCTTATTTCTGACCGCCTATAACCGGAAGTTGCCTATTTCTACCCACCTACAAACCGGAAGTTGCTTATTTCTGCCCGTATACTTATTTCTGCCCGCCTGTAGTTTCGATTTTAGTTTCGGTTTCTGTTTATTATTTGATTTATTAGTTTTTTGAGGGTGGCAACACTTATTATTTTTAATATTAGTTTTTAAGGATGGCAATACTTAGAAACTTTGTTATTTGGGGAGATATTGTATATTATGAAGTTATGACGTCATCCCTTATTACGTAACACATAAATGATATCATACTTTTACTCTAGTGGCGCCATCTATGTGAGAATTTTAGAAATAAAATAACTTTAAATCTATTTTAATATTTAAATCTGTTTTAATATTATTTATTAAATATAATTAAGGCTGAGGATCGAACTCACGCCATCAAAAAGCCTTCGTGGGTCAGTAGTTGGATATCATAACCACTGACCCACGAATGCTTGGTTAGATATGTGTTAATAAGTTAAACTTTTGTATTCTGAACACGTGTATAAGGGGCCGTTCAAAAAGTACGTACACAAAAATGGAGAAATTTTAAACCCCTCCCCCCCTTCGTACATTACCGTACATAAGGTCTTACTCCCCCCCCCTTAGAGTACGTACATTTTATTAGTCTACCCCCCTTTTTCATAAAAATTAAAATAATTATTTTTTAAATAAAATTAAATATTTACTTAAGGAGGGAGTAGGATAAAGTCAAATTTAAATTTGGTGTATGTTTATAAAGTACGTACTTTGTATAATACCTCCCCCCCTCCCCATCGTACAAAACCGTACATAATAGCAAATCCCCTCCCCCCCTTCGGGATGTACGTACTTTTTGAACGGCCCCTAAATGAAAAAAGGATTTGATATCGATATCATCCTACAGTTTAATCGATATATTTTTCACTTAACCTTTGACAGTTATTAAATATTTATTTCTGCACCTCTTAATGTTATTATAACTTTCTCTGGATGGCAACGGTACTGACCATACACGTGTTAATTATTACATAATAAATAAATGATATCATGCACATGCTTTTTATTCTAATGGCCCCATCTATACTTAAATATTAAAAAGAAAATATATTAATAACTCTTAATTTTAGTTATTTTTTAATATAAATATAGTTGATAAGACTTTAATTATTATTAACCTAATCAATATTACTAAATACATTTCAAATAAATTGATTCAATATTAAAATAAAAATTGTATTTAATATGTCTACTGTGAATATTAAAAGTATTGGACTTAAAGGCGTATTAATTTTAAATCAATGAATGTTATTTTATAAGATTAGATATTTATCACCTTCGTTTGGATTTACGGCTATCAATGTGGTTTTGTTATTTTTGAACCCAGGAGACAAGGGAACTCCTAGATCTTGAGACAATACATGACTTCGAAGTGGACTTTGGGAGTACTCATGTTATATGAAGAGGAAAACCACGAAAACCTCCTACGCTTAGTCCGACAATAAGCAGTGGGCTTGGTTTTGTTAATCAGTATCCTGTGAATGTACAGAGATAGGAGGAAAAACTTAAGGTTTTACTTTGAAAAATTAGAAAATTTTTACAAAAATAAAATTATTTTCTTAAAAGTTAGATATTATTTTTACAAAAATAAAAATATTAGAAAGTTTCCCTGAATAATAAAAATATTTTCTGAAAATTGGAAAATGTTAATGAAAAGTTTGAAATATTTTTACAAAACTATAATCTATGATTTAATTAATCTATTACGCAATCACACCAATGATGAAAAAATGAATATGATATTAGCAATGAATAGTTGTTAGTTGAAAACTGGATAGATGCCTTTGATTTCACCTAATTTAAGAGGGAACTCCTAGATCTTGAGACAATACATGACTTCGAAGTGGACTTTGGGAGTACTCATGTTATATGAAGAGGAAAACCACGAAAACCTCCTACGCTTAGTCCGACAATAAGCAGTGGGCTTGGTTTTGTTAATCAGTATCCTGTGAATGTACAGAGATAGGAGGAAAAACTTAAGGTTTTACTTTGAAAAATTAGAAAATTTTTACAAAAATAAAATTATTTTCTTAGAAGTTAGATATTATTTTTACAAAAATAAAAATATTAGAAAGTTTCCCTGAATAATAAAAATATTTTCTGAAAATTGGAAAATGTTAATAAAAAGTTTGAAATATTTTTATTAATTATTATTAAACTATTTATATTTTTACAAAAAGAAAAAATATTTTACTAAAAGAGAGAAAATTTTCATTAAAGAAAGAAATATTTTCTGAAATGTGAGAAATTTTTTTTACAAAAATAAAAATATTTTCTGAAAACTGGAAAATGTTAATAAAAAGTTTGAAATATTTTTACAAAACTAGGATATTTTTTACAAAAAGCAAAAATATTTTACTAAAAGATTGAAAATTTTTATAAAAATAAGAAATATTTTCTGTACACAGGAATAATAATAATTTTAAATTTAACACTGGTGCCATGACCAGTCGCGATAAGCTTAAATTAAAGTAAATATTACTCCTAAAGTAAGTGGTTATATAACGCGTAATACTGAAAAAAAGAAATATATATATGTGTATGCAATATGAACTTATGCTTTGAAGTGTAAAATATTTATGTTATTTTTCGGAATTATTTTTATTTATTTCTGTTTATGGTAATTACTATGATTTTGTGTATATCAATGAAGGTTTGTAATATATGTTTTTAAAGTGTTTTAATACAAAATTGTGTTAGGTTAGTATAGTAGTAGGTGAGCTAGGTTATTGCCATACTGAATAGGTTGAATTTTGATTATTAGTTAAATAATTATCATTATGGATGAATCAGGTGAAAACACGGAAATATTAGCTGCGAGCAATACTCCCGTTGTTATTCCGAGTGTCAGAGTAACTTCAAATTTTATTCCGAAATTTGATGGTAGTTCTTCTTTAAATGAATTCATTAACAGACTTAACGAAATTGCAGAACACTGCGATTGGTCGGAAAAAGACAAGATATTCGCGTTAAAATTGAGGATTACAGGAGAGGCACAAGACTACCTCAACACTCAAAGAGATAGGGATGTATCTTTTAACGATATTATCAAAAAATTAAAAACTAGATTCAAGAGGAAGAATTCAGTGACTACGAGTATTGGAAAACTAACTTCCGCTTACCAGTTACCGGTAGAGAGTGTTAGGCAATTTTTGTCCCGAATTGAAAGCATCTCATACAATTGCATTCCGGAAGAAAATAGTGAGGCATTCGAATCATACAGGCTGCAGTTACTACTCAGCGCAGCTAGGCAAGGCATAAAAGGTGAGATTTTAAAGGGAATAGGAGCTGCGGGTTTCACCGATTATAGGGAATTTAAAAACCATGCCAAAAACTTTGAGGAAACATTATCAATCGCGAGACCCACTACCGAAGATGTCAATAATTTTGAATTAAGAAATACGCGAGAAAATAGCTCAGAAATAAAGGAATTAAAAGAGCAAATAGCGATTTTAGCAGAAAACATTAAGCAAATGCAAATCAGGAGTAGGGAAAGTAGAAATAAATATGACCATCAAAATTCTAGGCCAGGAAATCAAATAAAAATATGTAAACGATGCAACAAGAGAGGACACATTGCACCCGCGTGCAGAACTTTAATCTGCAATTTTTGTGGAAGGCATGGCCACTTAGAGGAACGTTGTTACCAAAAACGGAGATCAAATGATTTAAACGAGAAAGGGGGGGGGGAATAGACGAGGCGCGTCTTTCCGTTGCTACCCCACTCATAGTGCCATCTTTAGACATCATGAGAAAAGAAAGTATAGTACCCTTGCCCAAAATTCAATTAAAAATAAATAAAAAAAATTACGTTGCTATGTTAGACTCAGGATCATCTCTCAATATTATATCCAAGGAAATTTTGGAAGAAATGCAGTGTAAATTTAAAATTGAAAAATTTAACTTGCTAGTTCAAAATTTTACGGGTGATACAGCCAGAATCAATTCTTTTGTTAACATACATTTTAAAATAAATGATAATCTTTTTAAGGAAGATTTTTTTATAACCCCTAATCGAATAAATTCAGATTATGACATGGTCTTAGGTAACCCATTTTTAGCAGGAAATAAATTTAACCTAAATTTCGAAAAGAATTGTATCGAGAATAAAAATTTAAGATTAAATTGGACAAACAGCAAAATAGATAAGGTAGAATGTAATCTATGTGAAAATGCAACTGGAATTAAATTATACACTCAAAACAAGTATATTTTGGAGCCTAAATCTGAACAGATAATATTTGTAAAATCACGAGTAAAGAATTTTAAGCATACTGAGCAGGTACTAATTTCTAATGTTCAAAAATTCAGTGATCTAGGTGTTTGGGTTGCTAGAAACATCAATAATTTTTCTGAGTCTAATGTTTATCCGATAACAATAATTAATACCCAGGACGAATGTATACACTTAAATAAAAACTGTAATATCGCAATACTCGAATGCTTAAGCAAAACACGTGTAGAGCAATGTAACAACTTGGAGATGATTTTGAGGCATGGGGAGGTGATATCGAAATCGATCATTTAGACGGAGAAAAGCAGGAAACTTTAAAACAATTTTTAGAGAACTACCCAGAAATATTCGCAAAAAGCGTAAAAGATCTTTCAGGATGCGACACCCTTTTACATCGCGTAGATTTAACTGACGATATACCGGTAAGGCAACGTCATTACAAGGTACCTCATCATCTTAAACCCGAAATGGAAAAACAAATAAATGAGCTACTCGAAAATAAAATTATTAAGGAGAGTACATCTCCATATTCAGCTCCGGTTGTACTAGTAAAGAAGAAGGACGGCTCGTATAGGCTATGCACTGATTTTCGTAAGCTAAATTTAAAAACACTCCCTGACTCACATCCGATTCCGAATATGACCGATCTCGTTGACAACCTTTCTGGAGCAAAATTGTTCACCATGTTAGATCTTTGCGCGGGGTTTTATCAAATGAAAATTAATCCTAATGATACCTTTAAAACAGCATTCGCAACAGAAAACGGGTTGTATGAGTGGATGCGCGTCCCATTCGGATTGCGAAATTCACCAAATTCTTTTCAAAGATGAATGGGAATCGTCTTGTCTGGTCTCAGACCTTTACAAATTGGAGTCTATCTCGACGATATAATTATAGCTTCAGAAAATGATATAGACGAACACTTAAAAAAACTAAAAATCGTTTTTGATAGATTGCGCAAGCACGGGCTTAAATTAAAACCAAAGAAATGTAAATTTTTAATTTACATTTAATTTTAAATCACTGAATTTTTGAACATTAGAAATTAGTACCTGCTCAGTATGCTTAAAATTCTTTACTCGTGATTTTACAAATATTATCTGTTCAGATTTAGGCTCCAAAATATACTTGTTTTGAGTGTATAATTTAATTCCAGTTGCATTTTCACATAGATTACATTCTACCTTATCTATTTTGCTGTTTGTCCAATTTAATCTTAAATTTTTATTCTCGATACAATTCTTTTCGAAATTTAGGTTAAATTTATTTCCTGCTAAAAATGGGTTACCTAAGACCATGTCATAATCTGAATTTATTCGATTAGGGGTTATAAAAAAATCTTCCTTAAAAAGATTATCATTTATTTTAAAATGTATGTTAACAAAAGAATTGATTCTGGCTGTATCACCCGTAAAATTTTGAACTAGCAAGTTAAATTTTTCAATTTTAAATTTACACTGCATTTCTTCCAAAATTTCCTTGGATATAATATTGAGAGATGATCCTGAGTCTAACATAGCAACGTAATTTTTTTTATTTATTTTTAATTGAATTTTGGGCAAGGGTACTATACTTTCTTTTCTCATGATGTCTAAAGATGGCACTATGAGTGGGGTAGCAACGGAAAGACGCGCCTCGTCTATTCCCCCCCCCTTTCTCGTTTAAATCATTTGATCTCCGTTTTTGGTAACAACGTTCCTCTAAGTGGCCATGCCTTCCACAAAAATTGCAGATTAAAGTTCTGCACGCGGGTGCAATGTGTCCTCTCTTGTTGCATCGTTTACATATTTTTATTTGATTTCCTGGCCTAGAATTTTGATGGTCATATTTATTTCTACTTTCCCTACTCCTGATTTGCATTTGCTTAATGTTTTCTGCTAAAATCGCTATTTGCTCTTTTAATTCCTTTATTTCTGAGCTATTTTCTCGCGTATTTCTTAATTCAAAATTATTGACCTCTTCGGTAGTGGGTCTCGTGATTGATAATGTTTCCTCAAAGTTTCTGGCATGGTTTTTAAATTCCCTATAATCGGTGAAACCCGCAGCTCCTATTCCCTTTAAAATCTCACCTTTTATGCCTTGCCTAGCTGCGCTGAGTAGTAACTGCAGCCTGTATGATTCGAATGCCTCACTATTTTCTTCCGGAATGCAATTGTATGAGATGCTTTCAATTCGGGACAAAAATTGCCTAACACTCTCTACCGGTAACTGGTAAGCGGAAGTTAGTTTTCCAATACTCGTAGTCACTGAATTCTTCCTCTCGAATCTAGTTTTTAATTTTTTGATAATATCGTTAAAAGATACATCCCTATCTCTTTGAGTGTTGAGGTAGTCTTGTGCCTCTCCTGTAATCCTCAATTTTAACGCGAATATCTTGTCTTTTTCCGACCAATCGTAGTGTTCTGCAATTTCGTTAAGTCTGTTAATGAATTCATTTAAAGAAGAACTACCATCAAATTTCGGAATAAAATTTAAATAATCTGCAATAAAATTTGAAGTTACTCTGACACTCGGAATAACAACGGGAGTATTGCTCGCAGCTAATATTTCCGTGTTTTCACCTGATTCATCCATAATGATAATTATTTAACTAATAATCAAAATTCAACCTATTCAGTATGGCAATAACCTAGCTCACCTACTACTATACTAACCTAACACAATTTTGTATTAAAACACTTTAAAAACATATATTACAAACCTTCATTGATATACACAAAATCATAGTAATTACCATAAACAGAAATAAATAAAAATAATTCCGAAAAATAACATAAATATTTTACACTTCAAAGCATAAGTTCATATTGCATACACATATAATTTTTTTTTTTTTTTCAGTATTACGCGTTATATAACCACTTACTTTAGGAGTAATATTTACTTTAATTTAAGCTTATCGCGACTGGTCATGGCACCAGTGTTAAATTTAAAATTATTATTATTCCTGTGTACAGAAAATATTTCTTATTTTTATAAAAATTTTCAATCTTTTAGTAAAATATTTTTGCTTTTTGTAAAAAATATCCTAGTTTTGTAAAAATATTTCAAACTTTTTATTAACATTTTCCAGTTTTCAGAAAATATTTTTATTTTTGTAAAAAAAATTTCTCACATTTCAGAAAATATTTCTTTTTTTAATGAAAATTTTCTCTCTTTTAGTAAAATATTTTTTCTTTTTGTAAAAATATAAATAGTTTAATAATAATTAATAAAAATATTTCAAACTTTTTATTAACATTTTCCAATTTTCAGAAAATATTTTTATTATTCAGGGAAACTTTCTAATATTTTTATTTTGTAAAAATAATATCTAACTTCTAAGAAAATAATTTTATTTTTGTAAAAATTTTCTAATTTTTCAAAGTAAAACCTTAAGTTTTTCCTCCTATCTCTGTACATTCACAGGATACTGATTAACAAAACCAAGCCCACTGCTTATTGTCGGACTAAGCGTAGGAGGTTTTCGTGGTTTTCCTCTTCATATAACATGAGTACTCCCAAAGTCCACTTCGAAGTCATGTATTGTCTCAAGATCTAGGAGTTCCCTCTTAAATTAGGTGAAATCAAAGGCATCTATCCAGTTTTCAACTAACAACTATTCATTGCTAATATCATATTCATTTTTTCATCATTGGTGTGATTGCGTAATAGATTAATTAAATCATAGATTATAGTTTTGTAAAAATATTTCAAACTTTTCATTAACATTTTCCAATTTTCAGAAAATATTTTTATTATTCAGGGAAACTTTCTAATATTTTTATTTTTGTAAAAATAATATCTAACTTTTAAGAAAATAATTTTATTTTTGTAAAAATTTTCTAATTTTTCAAAGTAAAACCTTAAGTTTTTCCTCTTATCTCTGTACATTCACAGGATACTGATTAACAAAACCAAGCCCACTGCTTATTGTCGGACTAAGCGTAGGAGGTTTTCGTGGTTTTCCTCTTCATATAACATGAGTACTCCCAAAGTCCACTTCGAAGTCATGTATTGTCTCAAGATCTAGGAGTTCCCTTGTCTCCTGGGTTCAAAAATAACAAAACCACATTGATAACCGTAAATCCAAACGAAGGTGATAAATATCTAATCTTATAAAATAACATTCATTGATTTAAAATTAATACGCCTTTAAGTCCAATACTTTTAATATTCACAGTAGACATATTAAATACAATTTTTATTTTAATATTGAATCAATTTATTTGAAATGTATTTAGTAATATTGATTAGGTTAATAATAATTAAAGTCTTATCAACTATATTTATATTAAAAAATAACTAAAATTAAGAGTTATTAATATATTTTCTTTTTAATATTTAAGTATAGATGGGGCCATTAGAATAAAAAGCATGTGCATGATATCATTTATTTATTATGTAATAATTAACACGTGTATGGTCAGTACCGTTGCCATCCAGAGAAAGTTACAATAACATTAAGAGGTGCAGAAATAAATATTTAATAACTGTCAAAGGTTAAGTGAAAAATATATCGATTAAACTGTAGGATTATATCGATATCAAATCCTTTTTTCATTTATACACGTGTTCAGAATACAAAAGTTTAACTTATTAACACATATCTAACCAAGCATTCGTGGGTCAGTGGTTATGATATCCAACTACTGACCCACGAAGGCTTTTTGATGGCGTGAGTTCGATCCTCAGCCTTAATTATATTTAATAAATAATATTAAAACAGATTTAAATATTAAAATAGATTTAAAGTTATTTTATTTCTAAAATTCTCACATAGATGGCGCCACTAGAGTAAAAGTATGATATCATTTATGCGTTACGTAATAAGGGATGACGTCATAACTTCATAATATACAATATCTCCCCAAATAACAAAGTTTCTAAGTATTGCCATCCTTAAAAACTAATATTAAAAATAATAAGTGTTGCCACCCTCAAAAAACTAATAAATTAAATAATAAACAGAAACCGAAACTACAGGCGGGCAGAAATAAGTATACGGGCAGAAATAAGCAACTTCCGGTTTGTAGGTGGGTAGAAATAGGCAACTTCCGGTTATAGGCGGTGAGAAATAATCAACTTCCGGTTGTGGCAGAAATAGGCTCCGGTTGACTATGACGTCACTTCCGTCCCCTCCAGGGCGAGGCCTACTACTAACCATAAACAGCTGCATGAAAAAGCTCATAACCTTGAAACAAATTGTCATATAAGCTTGAAATCGGATTTAATTTAACTCTGCCCAATATTCTAATAAGTAATAACAATCTGCTTAGTAAATAATTAACGTGGGTAAAATGCGAGAAAATAACATGTAGTGAAAATAGCAGTTTTGTGATCAAACATGAAGAAGTGAGCTAGTACAGTTACTAGTTTTCAATTATCAAATATCTAGCAAACTATTGTTATCAACAATTACATAAATTCTGTAGTTTATTAGGAGAGATTACTTTTTCTTTTAGGTATAAATTCAGAACTATATCCTAGGGGATGGCTGAGCAGTAGCTTGCTTGTCTCTTCTTCTGCGCAGCAGCGCATGTGCTATTTACAGCCTAGGCCATCTCAGTAATATCAGGGAACTGTGGATAAGCTCTGTAAATATATATATATATATACACATATATATATATATATATATATATATATATATATATATATATATATATATATATATATATATATATATATATATATATATATATATATATATATATATATATATATATAAACTTTGTATACATATAAACAATAATATAAACTTTGCAACAAATATCCAAACGATAAGCATACTGCTATAGTAGAATTTCAAAGCAAAATTGCTAGTTTAAAAATCTTTCAATTTTCAATTATTTATTTATAAGAGAAATTGTGAACATTTTTCTCAATTAATCAGCGTGCATACTGCTACGTTAAAACATATACATTTAAGCAAAATAAAAAGAATAGTTCTATTTGACTGAACTACAAACAATAAAATATACTGTGCATAACCTGCTGTAACGATTCACCAGTAATGTTACCCAAAACAGTGACGAGAAATATTTCGGTCATTCTCTCTTATTGCTAAGCCTGCAACGATAGCCTCTAAGAATATCCTCCAACTTAAATTATTTAAGATCAGGACGCGTCGTTAAAACAAAAATAATAAAATTTAAGTTTCAAAATCGAAGCATATTTGATTAAAAGTGATAAAACTAAATTAATAAATGTCAAGCACACTTACCGAATTTCGAATAGACTTTCGATTGTCAACACACACGCCATTTGCCGGCTCGCATGGAACTCTGGGAAGTGAGTTAGTTAATATGAAGTGTACTTTAAGCAACCTTAAAACAAGCCTAGGTATAAATAAAATGACTTCAACACCTCAATAAATACCTCAATATCGTTAGTAGAAAAAAGGTATATTTTTTATACCTTGTAATTACCTCACTCTCGTTAGTTGAAATAAGGTTGATTTTTTTATACCTCATAAATACCTCTTTTGTTACAAGTGTAAGAGAAACAACCTCGTATACCTTAAAAATCATCTTATCAGTCTGGATGATTTGAAGTGAATTTAAAACAACCTCAAAATAAGCTTAGGTATAAATAAAATGACTTCATATACCTCAATAAATACCTTTTTATCGTTAGTTGAAATAAGGTAAAAAATTTTATACCTCAAAAATACCTCTTTTGTTACAAGTGTAAGAAAATAAACCTGGTATACCTTAAAAATCACCTTATCAGTCTGGATGATTTGAAGTGAATTTTAAACAACCTCAAAACAAGCTGAAGTATATATAAATCAACCTTGTACACCTTAATTACAACCTTTACGAGGTATAATTTTTATTGCTGTTTTCTCTGCAACCTTAAATATACCTCAAATATACCTCAAAACAACCTTAATACCTCAAAAATACCTCAAATCAACCTTAAATACACCTTAAATTTTCATAAGGGGAGTATGTTAGAACTGGCGTTTGTTAAGTGGCGCTGCAAGGAGCCACTGACGTCATCATTATTGTTCTGATCACCGAATGAAATGACGCGAGCGTCTATGGCTAGCCATCTTGTTATCGTTTTTCCTTTAATAAACGTTGTTTTTGTTAAATGAACTTGAATTATTTTTAAACTAACAACACAACCCGCATCTGGCAGATGCAGTCCATAGATTATGAAGTTATTTTAGTGTTGTTCGCAACAGGATGTGACTTTTTCACATTGCATGTGAAAAAATATCTAACTGTCAAGATTTCTTGAATGAATGTATTTCACCAATCTGGTTCTCATTCGCATGCAAAAAAAAAAAAAAAAAAAAAAAAAAATAGCAAACCCAGGGCAGTAAGAATGATCTTTCTCACATAGGGTGTCACATGTAGGGTTATCAGATGCAGTGTGAATTGCCCCTATGCCATTGGAGCTTTCATTTTCGGCCATCAGTTTCGTGGGTCTCTATCTTTTAAGGAATTGGTAACTAATTTTAAACCATAGTTTCTACTACAGAATGGCAACAAGGAGATGATAACGTCGGATCAATGGGCTTTTCGCATTGTGATTGGCTGTAGACTATCAATCATGGTTGCAAGAATTTGGGAAGTAATCGCGTTTATTGTGAATTAAAATAAAAATTTCAATAATTTTGTGCACGCCTGTCTGTGTCATGGAGCTAGGAGTAAGTGGAGAAGACACTCCCATTAGCCCACTCCTTTCAAGGTGAAGCAACCGCGAGAGTTTTCCGCCATATTACTTGCTGCGTCGTTGTGCGCTCATACATCTTTCTATTTCTAGTTAATCCATGCTTTTAAACGAAGCTTGGAGGGCGGTTTTGAAGGGTTCTTAATTTGATTTAAAGTGTCGAGTTTAGTCTTTTAAGTTAAATAAGAGATCCATCCATCCAAGCTTTCTCCATTTTTTATTTAGCCGTTAGAATTTTCGTATTTCTAACTTTTAGAAAAAACATTTCAACTTGACAGAATTTTTTAAACAAATGGAATTCTTGGTAAAGTTAATATTAGGTCAAGTTCATTTAACAATCACTATGCACTTTTCAAAACAATTTCAAGAAGATAAAAAAAGTTTATTATCTAGAAATTTAAAATTTATATTACTCTGATAGTTTTAATTCATAGGTCCATAAAGTCAGGTAACTAATTATTTTAAGAAAAGACAGGAAAAAAAAATATTAGGTAGTTATGAATGTGTTGCATCCATGGAGCTAACTCCAAGCTGAATATAGAAATAAATTGAATACCACAATATTTTTTTAATTTTATTTAAGCGACTTAAAACTCCTCATGCACCACAAAGTATAGCATGAGGCTTACAGTTGTAAGTAGAAAACACCACAATATTGAAAGATGTTTATTGTTAAAGAATGATTTCAGAAAGCGAAATACATAAATTTATACAAATTTCTCTTGCTAAAAATAAATCCATACATATGAAGATTTATACTTTGATAGTTTTATGAATACTTAAATAGGACATTTTTAATTGCATACAAAGTAAATCAATTTAAAGAAAAATATGTCAAAATGTTTATTAAAAAAAAGGAAAAATATGTTACAGATTAATAAAATATTATCACAGTATTCTAGTGATTATTTAAAAAAAAAATTCTTAAACCAGAGCAAAGGCACATTGAAAAATCTAGAAACAGATCCTTAAATATATACATATATTTTGCTTATAAATTGAATATAGCTGTTTTCAAAATTATTAAATTTGAAAGAAAAAAAATTAGCTTAGGGATTAGAAAATTCTATGCATTAAAAAAAAACAATAATAATATATATATATATATACATTGAGAGAGAAACATGTTCAATGCTTTCAATGAAGCTATGTACATTTAATGTATACAACAAAAAGCAACTAACAATTTTCTTAGAGGGGTGCATTGAACTTTATAAATCCAGAAAAAGATTCTTAAATGTAGAGAAAAGCACATTTAATGTTTTCAATGAAGGTTCAACAAAAACATTTAGAAAAAAAAATACTTTAACTTGGAGAATTTTTAAAACAAAAGTAGATCTATTTCATTTTACAATCGCTATGTATTTATCAATACAACTTAAAAAATATAATTAAATTTATTAAGAATTGTAAAATTTCAACCACCCAGAGAGTTTTATAAGTTCAAACTTACTAATTATTATACTAGTAAAGGTAGATAAACTTATTACGTTAAGAAAAATTAGAATTTAAAGAACAAGCTCTTATGAATATGTCACATCCATAGAGCTAACTCATAGCTCAATATAGAAAATAAAATTGAATTCCACAATATTGAAAGATGTTTCTTGTTAAAAAAAGAATTTCAGAAAGTGCAATACATAATTTATGTTCATTTCTCTTGCTAAAAATTAGTCTATACAAATCCATATTAATATACCTAAATAATTTGTACTATGAATATTTTATGAATACTTAAAATATGACATTTTTAATAGCTTACTAAGTAAATTAGTTTAAAAATTTTTTGTCAAAATATTTCTTAAAAACAAATAAAAATTAGAGATTGAGAAAATATTATCACAGTATTCTAGTGACTAACTCAAAATATCTTAGCCCTGAGAGCAATAAACAATTTCTTTAAAAAGGTTTAACTTCACAAATCCTTATGTTTATATATATATATAAACTGCTGTTTGTAGAAAATGCAACACCATGAAAGAATCATCAGAATCAAATGAAATTTAATGCAGAAACGACTTGTACTGATACAAATAAATGATGAAATTTTCAAAACAAAAGAAACAAATTAAGCGTCCGAAATCAGTATTTGGTGCAGCCACCACGCGCTGCAATAAGTGCTGCTATACGACGTGGCATGGAGTCAAACAGATGTTGAATATCTGCTTGAGGAAGAGAATTCCATATCGCTTGTATGCGCAACCAAAGTTCGTCTTTGGAAACTGCAGGACGCGGATCACGAGTGAGACGCCGACCAACCATATCCCACACGTGCTCAATAGGCGACATATCCGGCGAATAAGCAGGCCAAGGAAGAAGTTGCATGCGTTGTGCTGAACAGAAGTCTCTAACAGTCCGCGCAACATGTGGGCGTGCATTATCCTGCTGAAAGATAGCTCCAGGGATGCCTTGAAGGAAAGGAACGACTTCGGGCTGTAGCACTTCACGGACGTATCTGTTGCTATTGAGATTACCCTCAATTCGTATCAAATTGGATCGTCCATGATACGAAATCGCACCCCAGACCATAACTCCGGGTGTTCGACCACTATGTCGTTCAATAATACACTCAGGAAGGCAGCGTTGACCGGCATAACGTCTAACACGAACACGGCCATCATGGGTCCACAAATTGAAGCGTGATTCATCTGAAAAGACAACTTGGTGCCAATCAGCTCGCCAGTCTCTGTGCTCAAGAGCCCACTGCCGACGCAGCCGTCGATGATCCGCCGTGAGGGGAATCCTGTATAATGGCACCCTTGCACGCAATCCACGGCGCAGCAGACGACGACGAATTGACGAAGCCGACAATTGTACACCTGTAGCAGTAGACCAATGTGCTGCCAGCTGCCTGGAGGAAGCTGTGCGATCATTCACCGCCATGCGGAGCAGGTGTCGATCATCGCGCTCTGACGTCACCTTCTGTCGTCCAGTGCCTGTTTTTCGAGTTGTTCGGTGCTCGTCGGTCCACTGCTTCCAAACTCGCATCACTGTGGAACTGTTCCGCTGCATACGAGCTGCTATTGCGCGATAGGAAAATCCTCCTTCTCGAAGGCCGATTATCCTCCCTCGTTCAAACTCCGTAAGTTGCTTGAATTTCTTATTCTTCCGTCGTGGAGGCATACTCAGGTCTCACTAAACGTTTGCCACTAGCAAATAATCATAGACTATTTTCAACGTCCCGCTACAGCACTTTATTTATACGCTTTCAGCATCAATTCAGAGGGCGCTGCGCGCGCCACGCACGCGCGATGGCTCTGAAACTTTATTAATTTGCATAATATCCTATAATTGACATTTGCTGCGAATTTCATTTGATTCTGATGATTCCTTCATGGTGTTGCATTTTCTACAAACAGCAGTTTATATATATATATATATATATATATATATATATATATATATATATATATATACACTGGTTATCATAAATTAAGGAAAAATCACAAAAATAGCGATAACTCTTTCAAAAGTAAGCCAAACCGTGCAAAATTTGCATATGTTGTCCACTAAGAGTAGCTGAGTAAAATTGCAATATGCAAATTAGTGGCGCTGCACTCGGCTTACGTCATCTGCCTGGAGCATAAAAGTCCAAGTTTGAGAGAAAGCACACAAATTTTACTGTGATTGCGACATTGAAAATCTGAGATAGCCAATTCGTAATAATGACCTCTAGGCATCATTTGCCTGAAGAATTACGATGGAGAGCCATCGGGAGACTAGAGGCAGGGCAGAGTCAATCAGAAGTGGCCAGATGGCTAAATGTGAGTCCATCTGTGGTTCATAGACTTTGGAGGCAATTTCAAACCACAGATTCGGCATCTAGGAGGTTCAGTCAAGGACGGCCAACTGTTACGACCAGTGCCGATGACCGATATTTGACATTAAGTGCACGCAGGAATAGAACCGCTACTCCGACACATCTTAGATCCTCTCTTGCTGCAGCCACCGGAAGGTTGGTGTCAACGTCAACTGTGCGCAGAAGGCTCCACGAAGGTGGTCTGTATGCGAGACGACCAGCCATTTGCGTGCCGCTCACATCACGCCATAGGAGAGACCGTTTGCAGTGGGCCCGACAACATGTCCACTGGACGTCAGATCAATGGAGGCCTGTTCTCTTTACGGATGAGTCCAGGTTTAGTCTAGAAAGTGACAGTAGACGTTATTTGATATGGAGAGAACCTGGGACCCGTTATCATCCATCAAACATCCGTGAAAGAGATGCATACGGAAGAGGCAGTGTCTGTGTTTGGGGAGGCATATCCTTAGGAGGGCGCACATACCTCCATGTCTTTCCAAGGGGAACCGTGAATGCTCAGGTTTATCGAGACAACATCCTTGATGCTTATGTGCGCCCATATGCCGGGGCAATTGGTGATTGCTTCCTGTTAGAGGACGATAATGCAAGACCACACAGAGCTCGCATTGTTGATGATTATCTTCAACAGGAAACAATTACTCGCATGGAGTGGCCAGCTCGATCCCCGGACTTGAATCCTATCGAGCACGTTTGGGATGCTCTAGGGAGGCGTGTATCTGCCATCAATCCGCCCCCTCAGACCCTTGCCACGCTTGCAACTGCTTTACAAGAGCAATGGCTCTCACTTCCTATTGAACTGATAGACCGCATAATTGAAAGCATCACACATCGCTGTTTGTGCTGTATTGCTTCTAGAGGCAATCATATTCCATATTAAAGGTACTTTTTCTATTGCAAACCGATACTTCCAATTTGTTTATTTTATACATGTGCTAATTTCTATACTACTATTAATGTCTGATAATTTCTTTTTATGTTTTTTAATACCTTACTATGTGTTGTATATTGTGGGTAAGTTTCATAAAATTCCATGTGTAATTTCTTGAGTTATCGCGATTTTTGTGAATTTTCCTTAATTTATGATAACCAGTGTATATATATATATATATATATATATATATATATATATATATATATATATATATATATATATATATATATATATATATATATATATATATATATATATATATATATATATATATATACATTCTCTATAAATAGGAAATTGATTATTGCTAAATTTAAAATAAATCACTTTGATTTAAAAAAGGACTTTGTTTAGGGATTAGAAAACCCTACGCTTTAATAAAAATTATTATTATTTTTTTAGGGGAAATACATTAAATGAAGATATAGAACAGAAACTATCAATACCTTAACATTAAGCAAAAACTACATCACTATAAAGCTTAGAATAAATGTATATGTAATCATGGAGTACTTTATTATTATCTAATATTACATGCAATCACTTGTATATAATATTAGATTTTTAATAAATTTAAATTTTTTTTTTATCTATTTCATATTTGGAATGCAATGGGATACTTTCTGGTTTTAAAAAATATCAATTTTCAGATGAATAACTTCGACAGAAATAAATAAAACTACAGCTGAAATTTTTATAAAGTAACATAAAACCTTAAGATGCAAGAAGTCATAATTAAAATAATATAATTAAAATAATAAGAAGTCCAAGAAAAAATAATAAGACAAAGTAAGACTACTCGAATAACGAATAAAATAAAAATGATAATAACTGTCCGAACATACGACAATTCAAGCATAAACGAGCTACAACTGCCAATGTTTTGAAGTAAGTAAGATGGCCGACGGTTAATTTCGCGGTTAACATTGCCGAGCTTTCGGCTTCACGAATTTCTGCTAGTGTCTCCTCCATCTACTCCTAGCTCCATGTAAGTAAGATGGCCGACGGTTAATTTCGCGGTTAACATTGCCGAGCTTTCGGCTTCACGAATTTCTGCTAGTGTCTCCTCCATCTACTCCTAGCTCCATGGTCTGTGTACTCGATATTTGGTCAATTTAGGAATTGGTAACTGGGCGGAGTGAGCTTGACGCTAGCTTTTATCCATCAATCTTCTTATAACCCTATATTGATTGTGTGACCAAACTTTTTCGCCAAAACAATTGGCGTTGTTTAAACAAAAGCTATTGTTAGAGGAAGCCATTTTCTGTATTTGGCTGCGCGGTATTTCATATTTTATCATCATGAAAGTTTTAATTACAGGTAATTCTTATTAATTAAAAATTTATAATATTAGTTATATAATACGTTTCATAGCAGTATATAAAAAAAATTACATGAAATTTTTAAAAAGATTAATGAATTTTATTAAATATCTGTGAATACCACGCGTTAGATTTTAAAGTAAATAGTTTGTAAAATGTATGTATTTTAAGAAAATCGTTATAAAAATTCATTTATCAAAGTTTTTCTCTGCTTCCTTAGAAATCCTTTGTTTGATCTGCCGAAATTGTGTGAAGCAGTTTAGTAATGAAATTTCATTTAGTTGAATTACTTGATTTATGTTTATTTTAGTGACATAATACAGAGGTATCTTTTTTTTTCTATGAAATATATTGCTAATTAAAATTTATTATATATAGAAAGATTAATATTGAATTTTCTTAAAAATAGTGAAGAGGGTTTTGATCATGTCTAAAATAATTTGTTTCAATTTTATTGTAAACTAATCTAAAAAAAATTCTGAGAGAAATGGAACAAATTTAGATAATATTTATCATTTTCATTCACAGTTACTGCATTCATTATTATTCTTTTAGGTTGTCTTAACTATTGAATAAATTATGAGCATGCATACTTTCAAAAAAAAATTTTATTCTATAGGTGTATCACAATTATGTGCAAAACAATTTGTACTCAATAATTTGTTTTATTTAAAATACATAATACAAATACTATAATAAATTAGAAGATAATTCAGATTAGCAAGTTATCTTAAATTTAAGTTATCTTTATTGGATATTAATATGAAATTGAATTTTTTCAATTATTTAACTTCTCAAACTATATCTATAATTGTATTTTTTTCATTACCCTAAAATTTTTGACAGTTTACGTGGACAATGTAAAGCAAACTTCATATTTCTTCTTTCTCTTCATAAAATACTTTTTTACTAGGTGATTCCTTGGAGAAGTATTTGGCTAATTACTTAAATGCTGAATGAAAATGGGATATTGATGTTTGCACACCCTGGAATCTGTGTGGACAAATTAAGTGTGCAGTTGTGAAGGGACGATTGTGTTTTTGTCTTAATTCATGTTGGTAAGTTGAAATGTAATTTATTTACATATTTAATGATTATGTATCTAAACCATTTGTTGGCATTGTTAGTATCTTGTGTAACTATTCTAATTCAGATACTTATTTATTTTTTTATTAATATTACTTATGGTTGTGCTATAAAATAATAATTTATTTTGCTTTTCTTAAAAATAAAGGAACTAATGATGTGCAATTGGGTACAATGCCCAACTTTAAAAAACTGGCTTGTGTGGTTAAAAAAATTTGTGGGGTTATTGGGGAGATTTTGTTTGGTTATCTGTGGAAGAATAATTCTGGGTAGCCAGCCGCCAGGAACTAATAAAAAGAGAAGGGAACTCAGAAGGTATAACTCGTAACCACCCCCGGACAACTATCTACATGTGTTTTTTTTTTGTTATTAAATTTGCAAGTTTAAAATCTGTTTAGCACCTTGGCGATTGTAGTTGGCACGGCAGATCACAATACAGAAATATTTCTGAGTTGTTTTTCTCGAACGAAGATTTTAGAAATTTCTCTTGCTGAAAGATCAGGTATGCATCAACATTTTGTTAATCTTGAAAACGTCACTATAAAGCGATTCAATGAAGTAATTAAAACTTTGTGAATTTTACTTGGGCTAATGTTCTGTGAATCAGCTTTATCTGTGGATGAATGTATTGGTTAAGATCACATACATTTAAACTGCCAGGGCCATATTCAACTGGCAAACATCTTTGAAGAATGCATAGCAAAGTTGCTAAAAAAAGAAGTGTATTTATACACAACTTTATATACTAATAATATAAAAATATTGTAATCTTGTCTTGACATTTAGCCAGATAACCAGAACTCATCCCATACAAATAAGAAAGAGTAGTCACAGTCAGATATCTGTTTAGAAGAGATTTGGGTCCGTTAACGAACTATTCACAAAATATCTTTTCATAAAAACGGACATTTCACAAAATAATTTATCCTTTACTCAGACCCTTCACAAATTCGTTTATCTTCATTATTGTTTTGTTAATCGAATAAGCCCTTCCCGGGGGGGGGGGGAGAGAACGACAGATGTAATCTAAATAAATTTTGTCTTCGGCAGACACTTCTTCCTTTATTCGTCCGAAATGAATATTCTGCGTTCAGCAGTATAGGCAAAATACCAAATATTTGTATGTTGCATCTCTAATTTAGTAGCAGCAATTGCTGTTTATTTTTTAAATTTTAATTTTTTTAATTATAATTTTACAGTGTTGGACATAATCTTGTAAGTCTTTACAATTTAAAAACTCCTTGAAAAAGTTTTTTTTTTTTTTTTTTTTTTTTTTTTGCAATAACA
Source organism: Parasteatoda tepidariorum (assembly GCF_982258835.1). Lineage (NCBI taxonomy): Eukaryota > Metazoa > Arthropoda > Arachnida > Araneae > Theridiidae > Parasteatoda > Parasteatoda tepidariorum. Next base: position 523,103 of record NC_141765.1, on the reverse strand, counting down.
GACCCTATTTGCACAAATTCACAAAAGCAGGACCCTGGTTGAAAGAATGTGACTTAACGTTTATTTTATATTCACAAATTACAAGTAATTTTTTTCCAATTTTACAAATACGGACCTTTTACAGAATGTCTGGACAGATCCCTGACAGTACTTGAACAGATTTAGTACTATAATGCTGTAAAGAAAAATATTCAGTAGAGATTGTTTTTTTCTAATATTCTTATCTGTGCTACTTTACACAATGCAGAAAATTTTTTAGATGCAATAGAATATTTTATGACTAGTTCTCTCTCTCAATGATTCTGGTTCTACCCTTAAAGGACAGAGGGAAGATTGTTTAGAGCATTGTACCTGAATTATAAATACTCTTCCACTTTAAATGCCTTTGGTAAAATATACTAAATGAATAATGCTAATAACGCTAATGAATAATGCCAATTGCTATTTCTAAATAGCAATGGGTATATGTTCAACACTAAAAGAGATTATGAAAAATTTTAGATTGCACGGAGATTGATCTAATTCTATTCTTTGTTAGCTTAAATGAGATCTAGACTTAACAGAAGCTAATATGAGTGTCTCAGTTAGTATCTTTCTCTTTTATTACTATAATGTTTTGATTATTTGGAGAATTGTATATTTTTAACAGTGGCATTATACCTTAATCGTTGTGAGTTTTTTTTCCCCAACTGTATTGTTATAGTATGGATTGTTTACTGTTAGTACAGCACTGTTTATAAATTATTACAGTATTAATAAAATAATTAATGTCAGAATGAATTAAATGATCTTTTAATGTTTATCAGTATTTGTCTTTAATCACACCGTGGTTAAGGAAAAGACAATGCCCTACCAGTTAGTATATTCCTCTTTTATTAATAATATATATCCTTTTACTTTGATTATTTCAAAAATATTTATTACTTTTGTTTTTATCAGTGGCATTTATTGCATTCTAAATAAAAACTAATTTAATGTTTGATCTAGATACTAATAAGTTTAGAAAATTAATTTATGATTTTATTTTTTATTCTTGTAAAAGGTTTAGAAAATAATATTCATTAAGGAACTGGTGATGTCGACAGAATTTAGATGATTAGATACTAAAAAACTGGGAACAGTGCAATCAAACCTGAACAATGGACAAACACATCAACATGTACTGGCTCATCATTAAAAGTCAGCGTGGGGATAACACAACATGCACATTCCATGATCCATCATGGACTCGTGCCTTTAAGAAGCCTACGTGGCTGTCTCTAGGGTAAACGGTGACTCAACAGTGCACACACCAACTGAACAATTGGCTGTGGGGTCATTTATGTTGTGTAAAGAAAATATAATAAAATCTGTGCTGTGACTAACTATTAAATGCTGTGATGTAATGTCCTGTGATTGTCTTGTTCTTAAAGCCATTAGTCTTTATATGTAAACCCTGATTGATGCTGCAATAGAAATATTAAATAATATTAATCAGACACTTTCCCTCTCTTTCAGATGTAAGTAACCTGACTAAATTTGGGATCTGCAAAAAGAAAAAATCGAGCAACAAAGCTAACGTTGCAATAATTTACACTCCTTTTTTATGTCTTGATTTTAAAGTGACAGATGTGTCAAATCCCCGAGTATGAGTTTGAGTGATGCTTCCTCCCAAAAGAGTTGTGAGACCACTCTGAAAGTGTCGCAAGTATGCCATAAGCGTGGAAAAAGATGGATATGCCAGATTTAATAATAATAAAAAAATTTCTGTTAATCTGTGCTTATAACTTAAAACTTATACTTCTGTGCTAAAAGTTCTTTCACTCTGTAATTCAAATTGATTCAAACTAATGTATGCAATCCTTTATTAGATTCACAATTTGAAGAGTTGTGCTTTTATCTATATACTTAACCATTGGTTGAAATCTTAACAAGGTATCTTGATTACAATATTAATTTGAAGCAACTTGTTCTCTTCTAGCTTTTGCCTGGATTCTGCTGATGATTCATGTTTGTCCCGGGGAATGGTCTCACAGCATTGTCTGCTTAAAGCTTTTCTGTGAGATATATTTACCAGGACTTGATTTTCTACAATGGTTTATGCAGAGTCTCATTTAGTTCGAAGAATATCTCTGTACCGTAGCAAGATAACATTTCAGTCATTGATTTTGCTATATGTATTAAATATAATTGTATATTTTTTAAATTCATAAAAATAATTAAGCTCTTTATTTTCCGGCACGGTTGTCAGTTATTAATATAACTGAAGTCTTTGATTGGATTCTGATCCACTGTAGAATTTTAAAGTAACATGATTTCTATTTTTTTATCTAGAAAAATGCTTTTATTTTACAGCTGACTAAGCAGACAATAGCATAGCTGCCAACTGTTCAGAATTTTTCGGATTTGTTCCTAATTTTTAAATCCAATCTGATATTTTTATAAAAATTCTGAATTTTCATGAAATTTTTGATTTTAAACCAATCCTTTTTTCTGATCGCCACAAGCATGCATCCTGTGATTATTGTGCTAAAGTAATTTTTAGTAGCTTTTTATTGGAAAATATTATTCCAATAGCTGTCTGTTGCTGATTATTTCACTAAATTATTATTTTTGGAAATTTTTTTTTTGTAGTATTTAAACACTTGCATCAGAAATATTTGTTTATGATGTAGATTATTATTTACCAGTGTTTTATAATTTGGAGATAAATAATTATATATTAATCGGTAATGTTTGTTTTTAATATATTATACCGGTATTCCTAATTATAAAACATTAATATTATAAGTTTCCCACAAAAGATAGTGTTTATAGTTTTGTTTTACTAATTTACATATTTAAATGTATGTCTATTAATGTTATGATTTAATAATTAAATTTTTATCTTACTCTCGTAATTAGTGCGTATAATTTTGTCGCATATAGTGTTCCTCATTTTTGATTCATAAGGTTGGCAGCTATGCAATAGTTATAAAGAAAGACTTAGCTGTTCTTTTTCTCAGGATGATGCCACTGATAGTGGTCATAGACCTTATATGATTGCATCTGCAAGCACCTTCATAGAGTCAAGCTAGCTACCATACTCTGTCTATTGTGTTAGAACAAAAACAAATATACGTGCTTCAAATTCTCAGATCCAACTTGAATAATTTTTTTTTCTTCCTTTTTTATACTTTTTACATATGCTGTACTCTTACCACTAAAAATAAATATATTCAAAAGAAAATTTATCTCATTTATTTATTCTTTCTTGAAGATGTATATCAAGAGAAAGATACTATTTTATAGTACATATGTATCCAAGGTGCTACTACTATAACACTGCAACTATTTCAGTTTAAATGAATCTCAAGTTAGAATTTAATGTTACTATATTTAATTAAAATTTTGAAAATACGTCCAATAGTACGTTTAGAAGTTATTTGACTAAAATATTGATAAGTATTGTACAAGGGCTAGCTCTTGACCTGAGAAAAAAACAAGAGTTTCGGGAAACGAAAAGCGTTAGTTAACTTATTTTTAACGAACTGTAATTCAACTTTTTTTTATTTTCAACTAGCTAAATTCCACTCTTCGAACAGGATTAATAAAATCAAAAAAACAATAACACGGTACTGAACAACCCAATGAAATCGTGGACAAAACTGAACGGTATATACTGACAAAATTAATAAGCAAAAACATAACAAAACCTGTTTTTTGTTGTTCAGCCCATTAAAATTGAGATTAACTGTATTCAACATTATTAGGCATAATATCGAAATTAACCATTAACTTGGAATTTTTGTAAATAAGTAATTTTTTTAATTTATATAATAGGAATTACCCATATTAATTAAGCATCATTGGCGACAATAATAGTATGGCGCTTGTTTACGATTAATCTATACGAATAAGTACCTGAACTCCATAAATGTTGCTTTTTGTAACATAATGGCTTACTTTTTAGTATTTCAATATGCATCTATTACATTACTTAAATGAACTGAGCGTCAGCATTAACACTTTGACTCAGAATTTTCATTAAATATATTTTTTTTCATTATTTCTTTGTATTTATTCATGTCAGGATAAGTGAGAAATAAATTTAGAAGTTTAATAATATTTGGTGAGATGAAATATAACGTGAAACACCATGTCTTTTCCTGCATAAAAAGTCAAATATTTCAAACGCGGTTCACTTCCAAACAATTTAACTAATATGCAGTTATTTAAATCTTAGCGAAACAGTTATTTATAATTGAAACTTCTTTAATTTACAAAATCATTAATACATTTTTGAATATGAATCAAAAAAAGATTTTTCCAAACTAATTATTTTGAATTTTATATTTCAGTAAAATATATAATTCCGTAATCTAACAAATATTTTTTATCAGCTGTTTGACTTTTTATTTTTAAAGAGAGAATACCAAAAAAATATATATATTCTTACTAGGAATTAAAAGGCCAGAGAAAAAGAAAAGAGGGACAGCTGTTAATAAAACTGAAGTAATTTTCTACGTTTTTCCTAAGCAAATTAGTACCACTTTCCCATTAATTTTGCCTTTCATTGCAAAAGAATTTTTTTTTAATTTTAATTACCGCTGTTTTTAAATTATTTACTTATACCGAAACACATTTTGACAGACGTGACAAATTAAATACGTGATTTCAGATAACTTCAGAGATAATTTGGTGACATAGTGCTACCACGTAAATTTTTTTTTTCATTGTTGTTGTTTACGTCGCACTAAAGCTGCTCAATGGGCTATTGGTAACGGTCTGGTAAACATTCCTGACAATCGTCTGAAGACATGCCATCACAATTTTGAACTCTGCCGAGGTGAGGCTCCCTTCGCTTCGATAGACCGACGACATGCGCGTGAAGTCAAGTACTTACGTATAACATTTTAACGAGAAACAATACCTCACACCCTCGGTCCCTTCACAGATTGATCCAAGTAGTTTTTCACCCGCACGCTGACAGCAGCCAGTTATGCTCGACTTCGGTGATCTGCTGAGAACGTGTCAACAATCAGTCAATTGCGGAACTGTTGTTGATTGAAATTATGACGTAGCGAGAAAAAAAAACTAAATAAAGTACAAGCAATAACTCTTTTTTATTGTTATTAAATAGAGCTATAAAGTATCAATGATGTTATCTTTAAGATTTTTGAGGAAACAACGGCTAAGGCTTAACCAGTCAACCCCGCTTAAAGGAATATCATCAGTTCCAGCCAAATCTATGCAATTGAGCGGGTTATTCGATTAAAAGGATAGTGCAATATTCTATCCTAAATTTCTGCGAAATTTTATTTTTAATGGTATTTAATGCAAATTATAGTGTTTTGATTAAATAAACTTAGTTTTATGATCAATAAACAATTTTGATTAATAGTACCTGTGTTAGTATCATAAAATATAAATGTCATTTAAAGTTATATAAAAATAAATCAATATTAGTGAATAGTATAATATATAGGTACTAAAATATTATTTGATCCCTTCCGAAAAAATCTATAATTGAAGACTATTTTTATACCCGTTTAATTCGTCAATTTATCAAAATTAGATTTTCCCTTTCAGTTTCTATTAAGACTTTCATGAATAATTGCGTATTCCTCTCAAACGTATAGTCAGATTATTTATTTTAAATTTTTTTTTTCTAACCTCGTCTTGAGAATTTCCAAATTAATGAGCTGTTTTAGTTTGGAATTTTTTTTAATACATCGTTTCCCAGATTCATTGCCCCCCCCCCCTCTATTAATTCAAATCCATCCTTTTCTTGCTGAACTTGCAATCATTCTCAGAGTTATTCTCTGGATTAAGCAATAATTATTCTTACTTAAGAGAAAGACACACTGTATACTGATTTGTTACGTTTTTGAAATTTTTTCTTATGAAAGCTAATAGCGCACCAGGAGGGGACCACAAATCTTGACTACAAAACAAATCACTCTGTACCTTTTTAAAATTCTAAATGATGTGTAAGTAAGTACAATTTGTCTAAAGTAAGAACTCCCCTATTCGTCTGGACCTGTGGGGGTGACTATGGTAACAAGGTATAACTATTTCAAATAGGGGTGTGGGTCACTATTTAGGATATATTTTGTCTCGGGTGGGGGAGAGAAAGGGAATCATTTTTCTTCATATTGCTCTAAAGCAGTGTTTCCCAAAGTGTGGTACGCGTACCCCCAGGGGTACGGGAACAGTTTAGCGAGGGTACGCGTCCTTATGCGAAATATCTTGCAATAAACGAAAATTTCAAACAAACTTATTTAAAAACAAAGCTAGCCATGAAAATTTACGATTACGTATTTTTCTATTTGCTATTTTTTGCGGAGTTTGCAGTTAATAATTAGTGGTGTCAACAGCCAGTTGTGATTTTTAACTTTTGTGCAATTTTTTTTTATAGTAAAAATTACACTCATTTTTTTATTAGTGGTACACAGCATTACGAAAAATTTAGAAAGGGTACACAAAAGTCATAAGTTTGGGAAACACTGCCCTAAAGTAAAGAGAAGCTACCCTCCCTGAAATTCGCTATTCTTGTTTCCTTAGCAGCAGACGGCCTCAGATTTAGTGGCGGGGGGAGTTCTTACCGTAAACAAACTATAATTCAAAGAGGGGTAAAACACTCGTCGCTCACTTCAATGTATAACTAGCAGCAAGATTAGATTTTTTTTTTCAATTTTACCCCTAACACCTGTTTAGACCAACTAATGAACAGGACCCTTTTGAAGTGACCACCTATTGTATCCTTATCTTAACTGAAAAACGAAAATTTCATTTTAGTTAGTGAAGCATTTCTCCAAAATAAACAAATTTTTTTCATTTCAGTACCTCTTCTTCATGCAATTAGGCGGGGACAAAAAACAAAGAATGTCAGTTTAAACGGGGAAGTTTAACATTAGTTGCATACAAAATGATTTGGTTCCATTCGTGTAAGCTTGTTATTCGATTATCCGACATGTAATTAAGTGGACATGACACAAGAAAGTTCCAATCCGTTTTTCGCTCGAACGGTTTGTAATATAATGTTTTAATGTGAACAGTAACCTTCGTGCGACGAACTATTAGTATGCCAAATTTCATTGCTCTCTGTCGGATGGTTTAGTCCAGGGGTGGCAAACCTTTATGTCTCAACGTGCAATTTTTTCTAAAAAAATGTTTAATGAACTAATTAATGTATAGTTTGTCTAAAGTAAAAACTCGCCTAGCCATTTGTCAAGACCCTTGGCGGGTGACTATGGTAACGAGGTCTAACTATTTCAAGGGATGTGGGGTCATTGCTTAGGCCAGATTTTGGCTAAGATTCAGCGAGAGTAAGAGGACTTTTTTTCCAGTCTATTGTGTTAGCCCTAGAGTGAAGAGAAGCTACCTTCCCTCCCCCCCAATGCCCTCCTGTGTTAACATTGTTCGTCAATTCGGACATTAACAGGGCAGATTTGTTGGCCTCTCTTACAAGGGCACCATATTAGGTGGGCCAACGTTGCTCCCACAGTAAGGACAGATAGTACAGAGAAGAAAAGAACATCCATGCCTTGCCCGGGATTCGATCCCAGAACCTTTCTGGTGCAAAGGCAGTTCCCTAACCCCTCCACAGGCCGGTCGGCTAGCCACCTTCCCTGGAATACGCTATTCTTGTATCCATAGCAGCAGACGGCCTCAGACCATGTGGCGGGGGGAGTTCTTAGCTTAGACAAACTATAAATACTCTGTTAAATTCTGCATCCATTTATAATTACATTCATGTTTTTAAAATATAGGAAAAAAACAAGTGAGTGCGAGCGAAAAGGACACATAGCCTCTAACATAATTGGATATAAATAGGAGAACAGATTTTAAATTATCTTAAGTTAAAGCTAGACGCCCGGTGGCTGAGTGGTAGTGCTTTGCGCTCCCGTGCCACCGGTCCTGGGTTCGATCCTCAGGCCGGGCAAGGTTGACTCAGCCTTTCATCCCTTAAGTGGGTAGACAAATGAGTACCAAGCATGCTTGGGAACTAAACACTTGGGGTTCCGCGTTCGGCTGACCACCTAACTGGAACATCTGCTCCTGTACCCCAGAGCCCAATGTCAAGAAAACTGAGATGAGCCCAGTAGGCCTTGGCCCCCTAGGGGCTGTCGCGCCACTGAGTTTAGTTTAAGTTAAAGCTACATTTTTTTCCTTCGGCGTAATTTAGTTAAGCTAAGATTATAAGAAGTAAAATTATGACCGCGGCAGTACCTATAGAGTGGGGGGAGTCTCTCCCCCCTCTCTATATATATATGTGTGTGTGTAACATAAAGCGCTTCAACTAATCTTTTTATGTTATTCCTTTGTCGAAGTCTTTTTCTTGATTTACTATTCTAAACTAAACGCTCTTGCACTTTAATATTCACATCCTGTCTTGTAATCTACTTTTGGTTACTCGAGTAACAGTTTTGATTTTTCCCCTTATTTGAACTGTGAGAAAGACTTTTTCACTCGCCTTATTTAAAATATAGATTTTGTTTTATAACCATCGTTGAACAGCCGACCCAATTTTACGTTTACGACTCCTAATGTTCAACTCTGTAACCTTGTAATTTTGAACAAATTCAGAAGACAAGGAAATTTTTGTTTCAGTACCCTCAGAGGTATTGATTTGTTATAGGAACATGGACGACTTTGCAACTCGATAGATTTAACTTGCATCAGTCACCATTTACTACACGGGCAGTCTTCGGCCGGCTGTGGATGAACCCACGAACTCTTGGGCATGGGTTCAGTGCCCTACTATCCAGGCCTATAATAGATAGATTTTATTTTATTTTATATCCGTCGTAGAACAGCTGATCCAATTTTTGGGTTTACGACCACTAATGTTCAACTCCGTAGTTTTGTAATTTTATAATTAAAAACTGGAAAGTTCCGCCCCTTGTTTACGTTGCTGATCAACCCTCATGGTTGCTTCTCGTTAATCATTGCGGATTAAGAGAAAAAACCCGTTTATTTCCATAAATTACGATTGAATTGCTATTTACATTTTGAAGATGGCTAAATTTAGACAAAACAATAAAATTGGAACATCCTGTAGAGTTAATACTCAGTGAAGATGGAACCAAGGGAAAGAGTATTCGCCTTAGAATGAGGTGAACCAGATTCGAATCCCAATAATGGCTGGTCGTTACGAATTCCGCAACCGGCTCACACCTACTACAGTGCTGATGCAAAATACCCTCCACGGTAGACGGATTATGGGATTTCGTGGTTTTTTTCTTCGTGTAACGCAAACGCGGGTTAGTTTCAATAAAAAAATTTTCCCAACACTTGATCCAAGAGTTCCCTTGTCTTCTGGATTGGGTACAAAATTACAAGGCGACGTTGTTGAACATTGGTAACAGTAAACCCAAAATTGTGTCGGCTGTTGAACGACGATTATGAAATAAAATAAAAACCACGCGCTCCAATCACAATATTTTTCAGTAATATCCCGATTTTTTTTTTTTTTTTTTTTTTGAGAGTCAGATTTAAAGCTCTTAAATATCATTACTTAAACTGCATAACATATTTGAGTTTGGATGGAGTTGGATGACTGCATTCAAATCATCCTATTACAATCATTGTTGTCGAAACTGGTTGTCGTTATAATTTCATTTAAAAACAATAAAAGGTTTCAACTTAAACAGGGCATTTCATAAAGTTCAACCTTAATGTATATTTTTAAAATCCTTGATGAAATTTAAGTAAAAAAACGAGTACACACATTAAGGGTCATAAATTAATATTTAGGCAAGGAAAAAAAATCAAAATTTAATGAATCACGACTGATGAAGGTGGGATTGACTAAAAACTTGTGATTACTAGAGAAAACAAAACTTAGAAGGCGATTAAAACTTAACACGTTCGTGTGTCATCGGCCATTCAAACTGGTTTTCTATTTTTCATACCGCCTATTTACCAATTAATTTAACTGATACGATGAAGTTGTCATTTTTTCTCCTCTATGAAATATCAATTTGCAGCTTTCACAACGTGTTAGATGTAATTACAGAACACCCTGTATGATATACAGTATTTTACGTGATTATTAATTAGGTAATTTTCACAATCAAATTTAAATTTTAATAAGATAAATAGCTTTTCTAATACCTAAAATTTAAAAATATCATTTTTTAACTTCTTGTAATTACTACGTCTCTTCAAAATTATGTTGAAAAATTATGATGTTAAGAATGATATAAAATGTTTCATACCTTTTAAAATACACTTCTTTTTATAATCATTAATGAATAAAATACAAATAATCTTTAATTCTTAAAGGAACTTCAACATTAGTTTTGGACAAATAAATTTTACTGTAATGTGAAAATATTTTTAAATTCTTGAATTTAACTTCATAGATACGACGGAAATGCGAATTGCCATAGCATTTGTGCTCATATTTTCGACCGCTCTTTAGAATGAGCTATTGTAAAAAGTTGCATAGATTTTACGAAAAAAAGAACAACTTAGTGTTCAAACGATATTGAGGAGCATTTAGAATGTCGAAGGCACTCTGGAAAAAAAAAAGTAAATAAATAAAATTCTGCTGCTTTTATCCTTGTGTTTCATACTAGGTTTATCAGGCATGTTGCAAATATTGATGAGCTTTCTTTAATATCATTGATGTTTGGAACAGTGTAGTCGATTCTGGTAATGCTGTCATTAAACTATAACTGAAATTTCATCTAGAAAGAGTCAGTCCAGTTTGAGCTTTATCCTAAGCACACTTCTCTTCAAATACAATTAATTCATATATAAAACGTAGCAAATCAAAATTGAAACATTATTTATTGATTACCAGTTAACCTCACTATTTTCCTTAGTAATAAGCAATGAAAACTCACCACTCATGCTCTAAGGAAAATCTTTTTCAATGGTGCATTAGAGTTCAAACAGCGATTTTACAAATAAACAATTAAAAATAAATAATAAAAAGTACTGTTAAATTAATGGGGTATGCCTTTTTATTCTATGCATGAATCATGGGGATAAGTATAGGCTTACTGTTTGCGGGTTGCAGCCCAAGGATAGTCAAAGGGTCATCTAAGAAATGACAAAAATAAATAAAATAAAAAAAGCTATATTCAATAATTTTTTTGAAAAAAATGTCAAAATTCCAAAACTGCTAAACAGTATGAGAAAGAGCCTTAGTGCAGATTATACATAAAAGGCCAATTCTATACATGCAAATAAAATAAAAATTATATATATATATTTTTTTCATGAGTAAAAAATTAACTAAATATTTAACAAATCTCATTTTCTGTATTAAATTTATGAAAATTTATTTTAGCCATGATAAAAAAAATGAAAAAAAAAAAAATTATATATGTGTAACATGTTATGAAAAAATGAAACTTTACTTTACTTGTAGCTTTTTTTTAAGACTATGTACAAAAGCAGCTTCTTTTTTATATTAGGTTTTATTTCATACCAAACTTTGAGTACATTAACATTGATACAAATGGTAAATAAATTAAGAATTAAATATACTTTTTATGACCATTTAAACTGTAGTTGATTTAGACTAAGAAGAAATAATACACTTCTCCAGTTGATTACAAAACAAGAAATTATTATTTTAGGCTATAAAGTAGCAGTAACCATGTAAGCATAAACAAATACTGTTAATTTAAATAATAAAAAACAATTTAATTCTATTTACTTAAGCTGATTTGAAATGAGATCCACAATCCCTTAAGATGTTCTTTGGTCTCTTTATGTTTCTAAACAAAGCATAAAAAATAAATGCCCTTTTAACATAAAACGATAGTTGTACTGTAAAAAAAATTTCTTCCTTCATGTTTCAGCATTCATACATAACTTTTTCAGAATATATATATATATATATATATATATATATATATATATGCTAGCAACATTTAGACCAATTTAAATTAGATACTCATTCAACACAAAACAATCCTATAAAAAATTTTAAAAAAAACTTTGATGAAATAAAAATTAGAGTAAATTATTTACACTTTTTAATATTGTGTACAATAAACAAATTTTGTGTATTATAAAATCATATTATGATTGTGAGAAATAGAGACACTTTTTTGAAAAGCCACACAATCTCCGGTACACAAAAAAATATATGAAAACAGACACGAAAGCCACACATCAATTAAAACGAAAATGTATTAAAATTCATCTGAAAGTAAGATCCAGTCAGTGGTGTTACATCCTTTAGAACTGCTCTTAGAAGATATTAGAGGGTATGTTGTAATTTTGCAGTACAGCCAATGGTGGATACGATGTATTTTAGATGTAAATATAAACTACGAAGAAGTTAAGATACGTTTTCTACAGCCTCATGGACCCTCACTGTCATACTCGTACCCACAGAAGCCTTTGATATTGAAAGTAAATAAATCACAGATCATTTAGAAGGTTGAAGTACTAACAACAGCAGGTTAAGATTTTTTCATACCGTCTAATGAGATAAAAAAAATTAACGAAAAAATAGCACTACATCATTCCTAACTATTTCATAAAATTTTATAATGCTTATATGTTTAAAAAAATTACTAATTCTGTTCATAACATATTGTAACAGAGTTAATAATCATAATTTTAAAAAATATTTTCTATGAAATAAATGTTATTCATATCTTGTAACTATTTCACATATTTTTTGCATATCAAAAGGTAAACCATTTTTTAATAAGAAAAATATAATACACTTGCTAAAAATAAAAATGTTATTTTCGATACATTTTAGGAGACAAAAGTATGGGTATATTAAAACTTCTTTTTTAATATAAAAAGGATCTTTATGATTGATAGTTTCTAAATCAAAAAATAAAAAATTTTACTCTTATATGCTTCAAATATAGATTTTTATATATTTATTATTTGATTGTTACAAAATTGTTTTTCTAATAAAGCAGTGGTAAGTTTAAAAAAAGCAACATTTTTATACTGCCACTTGATGCACATTTGACCTAACTCTTAATACACAGCAGTAAATAATATGTAATCAAAAATCTAATCTATCATCATGAAAGTAAGTAGTCAACTATTCGAAAATAAATTTCATGTAACATGAATTTTTTTCATTTCCAATATTATTGTTATTTCCACAGAATTTTTATCATTTCAATATTATTGCTTATCATGATGTGCTTAGGTTCACAAATATATTATTACTTTTCATTACTTCCAAATAAATATATAATAATTGATAACCACATAAAAATTTTACCGATAATTTTTCTCTTGCCATAGTTTTATTAACTAGCGATAATTTTATTTTATTAAAACTGCGGGTTACAAATTCATTTATAAAATGCTAGAAGTAGAAACACTTTTAATGTCGAATAAACATAATATATAAACACTTAAACATCAATTTGAACTTTATTCCAGAATTATTTTTTATGTTACAATTATAATGCTTAATAATTAAGTACAAATGTTAGGAAATATGCATAGGATGATTAGACATTACATGGCATAATTATTCTTTTAATTTAGATCCGAATTTTCTTTTCCTTACAACAGAATGTAAGAAAATTATATAAATATTGCAGCTAAGCTTTTATAAGAGAATACTTAATTTAAAAGTATTAAGAGCAAGGTATTAAGAACATACTCTTAATATCAAAATGACATACTTTTATTTAAAAACAAATAATAAACATAGCAAAGAAAACATTCATTTTTATTGTTACATTTATAAATATCTAAAAATTCGAAAACATTTTCGCCTAATTTCTTTTTTAAACACAAATCTCCTCTTTTCCAGTGTCTGTTTACGAAAAAAATGTAAACACAATCCATCAATGAACCAATTGTTTCATCAAACCAAATACGAGATTACGCGAGAACACAGACAGGCGTGCACAAAATTATTGAAATTTTTATTTTAATTCACAATAAACGCGATAACTTCCCAAATTCTTGCAACCATGAGTGATAGTCAACAGCCAATCACAATGCGAAAAGCCCATTGATCCGACGTTATCATTTCCTTGTTGCCATTCTGTAGTAGAAACTATGGTTTAAAATTAGTTACCAATTCCTTAAAAGATAGAGACCCCTGTGTACTCGCGTAATCTCGTACTTGGTGTGATGAAACAATTGGTTCATTGATGGATTGTGTTTACATTTATTTCGTAAATAGCCACTGGAAAAGAGGAGATTTGTGCTTAAAAAAGAAATTAGGCGAAAATGTTTTCGAATTTTTCGATATTTATAAATGTAACAATAAAAATGAATGTTTTCTTTGCTATGTTTATTATTTGTTTTTAAATAAAATTATGTCATTTTGATATTAAGAGTATGTTAACGGGTGCTCTTAAATACTTTTAAATTACGTATTCTCTTTTAAAAGCTTAGCTGCAATATTTATATAATTTTCTTACGTTCTGTTGTAAGGAAAAGAAAATTCGGATCTAAATTAAAAGAATAATTATGCCATGTAATGTCTAATCATCCTATGCATATTTCCTAACATTTGTACTTAATTATTAAGTATTGTAATTGTAACATAAAAAATAATTCTGCAGTAAAGTTCAAATTGATGTTTAAGTGTTTATATATTATGTTTATTCGACATTAAAAGTGTTTCTACTTATAACATTTTATAAATGAATTTGTAACGAGCAGTTTTAATAAAATAAAATTATGGCTAGTTAATAAAACTATGGCAAGAGTTAGAAATTATGGATAAAATTTTTATGTGGTTATCAATTATTATATATTTATTTGGAAGTAATGAAAAGTAATAATATATTTGTGAATCTAAGCACATCATGATAAACAATAATATTGAAATGATAAAAATTCTGTGGAAATAACAATAATATTGGAAATGAAAAAAATTCATGTGACATGAAATTTATTTTCGAATAGTTGACTACTTACTTTTATGATGATAGATTAGATTTTTGATTTCATATTTACTGCTGTGTATTAAGAGTTAGGTCAAATGTGCATCAAGTGGCTAGTATAAAAATGTTGCTTTTTTTAAACTTACCACTGCTTTATTAGAAAAACAATTTTGTAACAATCAAATAATAAATATATAAAAATCTATATTTGAAGCATATAAGAGTAAAATTTTTTATTTTTTGATTTAGAAACTATCAATCAAAAAGATCCTTTAAAATTTGAATTATATTTATATAATAAGTAGAAGGAAATATTAGCAAAGGAAAAATTTCATAATGAGTCATTCCACAACAGATCAATCACTTTTGAACTGACCCCCCTACTATTTTAATGAAATTTGGTGGAACACGCACACATGATAAAGTAAACAATTCGAACAGTTTTTAATTTGAAATTTGTCCAAGTTATAAACACTTGAAAAAATAAAATTTTCATTGAAAAAACCACTAACTTGCATACATATAAATAACTGCAACTTTTTTTTTTTTTACTTAAAAAAAATTACATTAAGAACTTTACTTTATAAGTTACTTTTTTTTTACTTTAGAAGAAAGTAAATGGGGTTTAAAAAAAGATTTGAAACACCATTGCAATAGACCTTTCATTTGATACCTTATATGACTTTCTGAGGCTAGGTCAACTTTCAAAGCAACCTGATTAGGCCTTTGACCTGTGATATGTGATCTCAAAGAATTACGAAAGAAATATTTTTTATTGACTGCAAAATTCTTCTACACCTTTCAAATTTGTAGCATAGAAATTGAAATTTAAAAAAATAAATAAATAAATAACATTAATTATAGCAAACCAAAATTTTTATTAATTAAAAGTGGTATGCTGTACAACTTTTTCCCCCTTAAGACATTTCATACAATATACGTAGAAAACTGAGTAAAAAGCCTAAAATTCTTAAACCAATATATAAATCAATGATCATTCATATCAAAAGTAATATTTATCCCATACTTTTGGCTCCTAAAATGTATCGAAAATAACATTTTTATTTTTAGCAAGTGTATTATATTTTTCTAATTAAAAAATGGTTTACCTTTTGATATGCAAAAAATATGTAAAATAGTTACAAGATATGAATAACATTTATTTCATAGAAAATATTTTTTTAAATTATGATTATTAACTCTGTTACAATATGTTATGAACAGAATTAGTAATTTTTTAAACATATAAGCATTATAAAATTTTATGAAATAGTTAGGAATGATGTAGTGCTATTTTTTTGTTAATTATTTTTATCTCATCAGACGGTATGAAAAAATCTTAACCTGTTGTTGTTAGTACTTCAATCTTCTAAATGATCTGTGATTTATTTACTTTCAATATCAAAGGCTTCCGTGGGTACGAGTATGACAGTAAGGGTCCATGAGGCTGTAGAAAACGTATCTTAACTTCTTCGCAGTTTATATTTACATCTAAAATACATCGTATCCACCATTGACTGTACTGCAAAATAACAACATACCATCTAATATCTTCTAAGAGCAGTTCTAAAGGATGTAACACCACTGACTGGATCTTCCTTCAGATGAATTTGAATACATTTTCGTTTTAATTGATGTGTGGCTTTCGTGTCTGTTTTAATTGATTTTTTTGTGTACCGGAGATTGTGTGGCTTTTCAAAAAAGTGTCTCTATTTCTCACAATCATAATATGATTTTATAATACACGAAATTTGTTTATTGATGACAATATTAAAAAGTGTAAATAATTTACTCTAATTTTTATTTCATTAAAGTTTTTTTTAAAAAAATTTTTTTATAGGATTGTTTTGTGTTGAATGAATATCTAATTTAAATTGGTCTAAATGTTGCTAGCATATATATATCTATATTTTTTTCTGAAAAAGTTATGTATGAATGCTGAAACATGAAGGAAGAATTTTTTTTTACAGTACAACTGTATCGTTTTATGTTAAAAGGGTATTTATTTTTTATGCTTTGTTTAGAAACATAAAGAGACCAAAGAACATCTTAAGGGATTGTGGATCACATTTCAAATCAGCTTAAATAAATAGAATTAAATTGTTTGTTATTATTTGAATTAACAGTATTTGTTTATGCTTACATGGTTACTGCTACTTTATAGCCTAAAATAATAATTTTTTGTTTTGTAATCAAATGGAGAAGTGTATTATTTCTTCTTAGTCTAAATCAACTACAGTTTAAATGGTCATAAAAAGTATATTAAATTCTTAATTTATTTACCATTTGTATCAATGTTAATGTACTCAAAGTTTGGTATGAAATAAAACCTAATATAAAAAAGAAGCTGCTTTTTAACATAGTCTTAAAAAAAAGCTACAAGTAAAGTTTCATTTTTTCATAACAGGTTACACATATATAATTTTTTTTTCATTTCTTTATTATGGCTAAAATAAATTTTTATACATTTAATACAGAAAATGAGATTTGTTAAATATTTAGTTAATTTTTTACGCATGAAAAAAATATATATATATAATTTTTATTTTATTTGCATGTATAGAATTGGCATTTTATTTATAATCTGCACTAAGGCTCTTTCTCATACTGTTTAGCAGTTTTGGAATTTTGACAATTTTTTCAAAAAATTATTGAAAATAGCTTTTTTTATTTTATTTATTTTTGTCGTTTCTTAGATGATCCTTTGACTATTCTTGGGCTGCAACCCGCAAACAGTAAGCCTATACTTATCCCCATGATTCATGCATAGAATGAAAAGGCATTACCCCATTAATTTAACAGTACCTTTTATTATTTATTTTTAATTGTCCATTTGTAAAATCGCTGTTTGAACTCTAATGCATCATTGAAAAAGATTTTCCTTAGAGCATGAGTGGTGAGTTTTCATTGCTTATTACTAAGGAAAATAGTGAGGTTAACTGGTAATCAATAAATAATGTTTCAATTTTGATTTGCTACATTTTATATATGAATTAATTGTATTTGAAGAGAAGTGTGCTTATGATGGAGCTCAAACTGGGCCGACTCTTTCTAGATGAAATTTCATTTATAGTTTAATGAAAGCATTACCAGAATCGACTATACTGTTCCAAACGTCAATGATATTAAAAACTCTAAGAAAGCTCATCAATATTTGCAACATGCCTGATAAACCTAGTATGAAACACAAGGATAAAAGCAGCAGAATTTTATTTATTTACTTTTCTTTTTCCAGAGTGCCTTCGACATTCTAAATGCTCCTCAATATCGTTTGAACACTAAGTTGTTCTTTTTTTCGTAAGATCTATGCAACTTTTTGCAATAGCTCATTCTAAAGAGCGGTCGAAAATATGAGCACAAATGCTATGACAATTCGCATTTCAGTTGTATCTATGAAGTTAAATTCAAGAATTTAAAAATATTTTTACATTACAGTAAAATTCATTTGTCCAAAACTAATGTTGAAGTTCCTTTAAGAATTAAATATTATTTGTATTTTATTCATTAATGATTATAAAAAGAAGTGTATTTTTAAAGGTATGAAACATTTTATATCATTCTTAACATCATAAATTTTCAACATAATTTTGAAGAGACGTAGTAATTACAGGAAGTCAAAAAATTATATTTTTAAATTTTAGGTATTAGAAAAGCTATTTATCTTATTAAAATTTAAATTTGATTGTGAAAATTACCTAATTAATAATCACGTAAAATACTGTATATAATACAGGGTGTTCTGTAATTACATCTAACACGTTGTAAAATCTGCAAATTGATATTTCATAGAGGAGAAAAAATGACAACGTCATCGTATCAGTTAAATTAATTGTTAAATAGGCGGTATGAAAAATAGAAAACCAGTTTGAATGGCCGATAACACACGAACGTGTTAAGTTTTAATCGCCTTCTAAGTTTTGTTTTCTCTAGTAATCACAAGTTTTTAGTCAACCGCACCTTCATCAGTCATGATTCATTAAATTTTGATTTTTTTTCCTTGCCTAATTATTAATTTATGACCCTTAATGTGTGTACTCGTTTTTTTACTTAAATTTCATCAAGGATTTTAAAAATATACATTAAGGTTGAACTTTATAAATGCCCTGTTTAAGTTGAAACCTTTTATTGTTTTTAAATGAAATTATTACGACAACCAGTTTCGACAACAATGATTGGAGTAGGATGATTTGAATGCAGTCATCCAACTCCATCCAAACTCAAATATGTTGTGCAGTTTAAGTAATGATATTTAAGAGCTTTAAATCTGACTCTCTCTCTCAAAAAAAAGAAAAAGTCGGGATATTACTGAAAAATATTGTGATTGGAGCCCGTGGTTTTTATTTTATTTCATAATCGTCGTTCAACAGCCGACCCAATTTTGGGTTTACTGTTACCAATGTTCAACAACGTCGCCTTGTAATTTTGTACCCAATTAAGAAGACAAGGGAACTCTTGGATCAAGTGTTGGGAAAATTTTTTTATTGAAACTAACCCGCGTTTGCGTTACACGAAGAAAAAAACCACGAAATCCCATAATCCGTCTACCGTGGAGGGTATTTTGCATCAGCACTGTAGTAGGTGTGAGCCGGTTGCGGAATTCGTAACGACCAGCCATTATTGGGATTCGAATCTGGTTCACCTCATTCTAAGGCGAATACTCTTTCCCTTGGTTCCATCTTCACTGAGTATTAACTCTACAGGATGTTCCAATTTTATTGTTTTGTCTAAATTTAGCCATCTTCAAAATGTAAATAGCAATTCAATCGTAATTTATGGAAATAAACGGGTTTTTTCTCTTAATCCGCAATGATTAATGAGAAGCAACCATGAGGGTTGATCAGCAACGTAAACAAGGGGTGGAACTTTCCAGTTCTTAATTATAAAATTACAAAACTACGGAGTTGAACATTAGTGGTCGTAAACCCAAAAATTGGGTGAGCTGCTCTACGACGGATATAAAATAAAATAAAATCTATCTATTATGGGCCTGGATAGTAGGGCACTGAACCCATGCCCAAGAGTTCGTGGGTTCATCCACAGCCGGCCGAAGACTGCCCGTGTAGTAAATGGTGACTGATGCAAGTTAAATCTATCGAGTTGCAAAGTCCTCCATGTTCCTATAACAAATCAATACCTCTGAGGGTACTGAAACGAAAATTTCCTTGTCTTCTGAATTTGTTCAAAATTACAAGGTTACAGAGTTGAACATTAGGAGTCGTAAACCAAAAATTGGGTCGGTTGTTCAACGACGGTTATAAAATAAAATTTATATTTTAAATAAGGCGAGTGAAAAAGTCTTTCTCACAGTTCAAATAAGGGGAAAAATCAAAACTGTTACTCAATGCATGATTTGAAACCAAAAGTAGATTACAAGACAGGATGTGAATATTAAAGTGCAAGAGCGTTTAGTTTAGAATAGTAAATTAAGAAAAGGACTTCGACAAAGGAATAACATAAAAAGATTAGTTGAAGCGCTTTATGTTACACACACATATATATATAGGGAGGGGGGAGAGACTCCCCCCACTCTTTAGGTACTGCCGCGGTCATAATTTTACTTCTTATATTCTTAGCTTAACTAAATTACGCCGAAGGGAAAAAATGTAGCTTTAACTTAAACTAAATTCAGTGGCGCGACAGCCCCTAGGGGGCCAAGGCCTACTGAGCCCATCTCAATTTTCTTGACGTTGGGCTCTGGGGTGCAGGAGCAGATGTTCCAGTTAGGTGGTCAGCCGAACGCGGAACCCCCAGTGTTTAGTTCACAAGCATGCTTGGTACTCATTTGTCTACCCACTTAAGGGATGAAAGGCTGAGTCAATCTTGCCCGGCCTGAGGATCAAACCCAGGACCTGTGGCACGGGAGCGCGAAGCACTACCACTCAGCCACCGGGCGTCTAGCTTTAACTTAAGATAATTTAAAATCTGTTCTCCTATTTATATCCAATTATGTTAGAGGCTATGTGTCCTTTTCGCTCGCACTCACTTGTTTTTTCCTATATTTTAAAAACATGAATGTAATTATAAATGGATGCAGAATTTAACAGAGTATTTATAGTTTGTCAAAGCTAAGAACTCCCCCCGCCACATGGTCTGAGGCCGTCTGGTGCTATGGATACAAGAATAGCGTATTTCAGGGAAGGTAGCTAGCCGACCGGCCTGTGGAGGGGTTAGGGAACTGCCCTTGCACCAGAAAGGTTCTGGGATCAAATCCCGGGCAAGGCATGGATGTTCTTTTCATCTCTGTACTATCTGTCCTTACTGTGGGAGCAACGTTGGCCCACCTAAGATGGTGCCCTTGTAAGAGAGGCCAACAAATCTGCCCTGTTAATGTCCGAATTGACGAACAAGGCGGGCATTGGGGGGGGGGGGGAGGGAAAGTAGTTTCTCTTCACTCTAGGGCTAACACAATAGACCGAAAAAAAAAAGTCCTCTTACTCTCGCCGATTCTTAGCCAAAATCTGTCCTAAGCAATGACCCCACATCCCTTGAAATAGTTAGACCTCGTTACCATAGTCACCCGCCAAGGGTCTTGACAAATGGCTAGGCGAGTTTTTACTTTAGACAAACTATACGTTAACTAGTTCATTAAACATTTTTTTAGAAAAAATTGCACGTTGAGACATAAAGGTTTGCCACCCCTGGACTAAACCATCCGACAGAGAGCAATGAAATTTGGCATACTAATAGTTCGTCGCACGAAGGTTACTGTTGACATTAAAACATTCTATTACAAACCGTTCGAGCGAAAAACGGATTGGAACTTTCTTGCGTCATGTTCACTTAATTGCATGTCGGATAATCGAATAACCCGCTTACACGAATGAAACCAAATCATTTTGTATGCAACTAATGTTAAACTTCCCCATTTAAACTGA
Organism: Parasteatoda tepidariorum; assembly: GCF_982258835.1. Classification (NCBI taxonomy): domain Eukaryota; kingdom Metazoa; phylum Arthropoda; class Arachnida; order Araneae; family Theridiidae; genus Parasteatoda; species Parasteatoda tepidariorum. Next base: position 501,415 of record NC_141765.1, on the reverse strand, counting down.
CATTCTTTGTTTTTTGTCCCCGCCTAATTGCATGAAGAAGAGGTACTGAAATGAAAAAAATTTGTTTATTTATTATACATTAGGTGGTTACTTCAAAAGGAACCTGTTCATTAGTTGGTCTAAACAGGTGTTAGGGGTAAAATTGAAAAAAAAAATCAAATCTTGCTGCTAGTTATACATTGCAGTGAGCGATGAGTGTTTTACCCCTCTTTGACTTATAGTTTGTTTACGGTAAGAACTCCCCCCGCCACTAAATCTGAGGCCGTCTGCTGCTAAGGAAACAAGGATGGCGCATTTCAGGGAGGGTAGCCTCTCTTTACTTTAGGGCAGTGTTTCCCAAACTTATGACTTTTGTGTACCCTTTCTAAATTTTTCGTAACGCTGTGTACCACTAATAAAGAAATGAGTGTATTTTTTACTGTAAAAAAATTGAACAAAAGTTAAAAATCACAACTGGCTGTTGACACCACTAATTATTAACTGCTAACTCCTCAAAAAAATAGCAAATAGAAAAATACGTAATCATAAATTTTCATGGCTAGCTTTTTTTTAAAATAAGTTTGTTTAAAATTTTCGGCGGTTAAAACTTTAAGCGGGGTTGACTGGTTAAGCCTTTGCCGTTGTTTCCTCAAAAATCTTAAAGATAACATCATTGATACTTTATAGCTCTATTTAATAACAATAAAAAAGAGTTATTGCTTGTACTTTATTTAGTTTTTTTCTCGCTATGTCATAATTTCAATCAACAACAGTTAAGCAATTGACTGATTGTTGACACGTTCTCAGCAGATCACCGAAGTCGAGCATCACTGGCCACTGTCAGCGTGCGGGTGAAAAACTACTTGGATCAATCTGTGAAGGGACCGAGGGTGTGAGGTATTGGTCCTCGTTAAAATGTTATACGTAAGTACTTGACTTCACGTGCATGTCGTCGGTATATCGAAGCGAAGGGAGCCTCACCTCTGCAGAGTTCAAAATTGTGATAGCATGTCTTCAGATGATTGTCAGGAATGTTTTCCAGACCTTTACCAATAGCCCATTGAGCAGCCTTAGTGCGACGTAAACAACAACAACAATGAAAAAAAAAATTTACGTGGTAGCACTATGTCACCAAATTATCTCTAAAGTTACCTGAAATCACGCATTTAATTTGTCACGTCTGTCAAAATGTGTTTCGGTATAAGTAAATAATTTACACATTAAGTAATTAAAAACAGCGGTAATTAAAGTAAAATAAAAATTCTTTTGCAATGAAAGGCAAAATTAAATGGGAAAGAGGTACTAATTTGCTTAGGAAAAACGTAGAAAATTACTTCAGTTTTATTAACCGCTGTCCCTCTTTTCTTTTTCTCTGGCCTTTTAATTCCTAGTAAGAATATATATATTTTTTTGGTATTCTCTCTTTAAAAATAAAAGGTCAAACAGCTGATAAAAAATATTTGTTAGATTACGGAATTATATATTTTACTTAAAATATAAAATTCAAAATAATTAGTTTGGAAAAATCTTTTTTTGATTCATATTCAAAAATGTATTAATGATTTTGTAAATTAAAGAAGTTTCAATTATAAATAACTGTTTCGTTAAGATTTAAATAACTGCATATTAGTTAAATTGTTTGAAAGTGAGCCGCGTTTGAAATATTTGACTTTTTATGCAGAAAAAGACATGGTGTTTCACGTTTTATTTCATCTCACCAAATATTATTAAAATTCTAAATTTATTTCTCACTTATCCTGACATGAATAAATACAAAGAAATAATGAAAAAAAAATATATTTAATGAAAATTCTGAGTCAAAGTGTTAATGCTGACGCTCAGTTCATTTAAGTAATGTAATAGATGCATATTGAAATACTGAAAAGTAAGCCATTATGTTACAAAAAGCAATATTTATGGAGTTCAGGTACTTATTCGTTTAGATTAATCGTAAACAAGCGCCATACTATTATTGTCGCCAATGATGCTTAATTAATATAGGTAATTCCTTTTACATAAATTAAAAAAATTAATTATTTACAAAAATTCCAAGTTAATGGTAAATTTCGATATTATGCCTAGTAATGCTGAATACAGTTAATCTTAATTTTAATGGGCTGAACTACAAAAAACAGGTTTTACTATGTTTTTGCTTATTAATTTTGTCAGTATATACCGTTCAGTTTTGTCCACGATTTTATTGGGTTGTTCAGTAGAGAGTTATTGTTTTTTAATTTTATTAATCCTGTTAGAAGAGTGGATATTCAGCTAGTTGAAAATAAAATAAAGTTGAATTACAGTTATAAAAATTAGTTCGTTAAAAATAAGTTAACTAACGCTTTTCGTTTCCCGAAACTGTGGTTTTTTTCTCAGGTCAAGAGAAAATTGTTGCTCTTGTTCAATACTTATCAATATTTTAGTCAAATGACTTCTAAACGTACTATTGGACGTATTTTCATAATTTTAATTAAATATAGTAGCATTAAATTCTAACTTGATATTCATTTAAACTGAAATAGTTGCAGTGTTATAGTAGTAGCACCTTGGAGACATATGAACTATAAAATAGTATCTTTCTCTTGATATACATCTTCAAGAAAGAATAAATAAATGAGATATATTTTCTTTTGAATATATTTATTTCTAGTGGTAAGAGTACAGCATATGTAAAAAGTATAAAAAAGGAAGAAAAAAAATTATTCAAGTTGGATCTGAGAATTTGAAGCACGTATATTTGTTTTTATTCTTACACAATAGACAGAGTATGGTAGCTAGCTTGACTCTATGAAGGTGCTTGCAGATGCAATCAAGGCCACTACTAGTCTATGGCCACTACTAGTGGCATCATCCTGAGAAAAAAAGCAGCCAAGTCTTTCTTTATAACTATTGCATAGCTGCCAACCTTAGGAATCAAAAATTAGGAACACTATATGAGACAAAATTATATGCACTAATTACGAGAGTAAGATAAAAATGTAACTATTAAATCATAACATTAATAGACATATATTTAAATATGTAAATTAGTAAAACAAAACTATAAACGCTATCTTTTGTGGGAAACTTATAATATTAATATTTTATAATTAGGAATACCGGTATAATATATTAAAAACAAACATTACCTATTAATATATAATTATTTATCTCTAAATTATAAAACACAGGTAAATAATAATCTACATCATAAATAAATATTTCTGATACAAGTGTTTAAATACTACAAAAAAAAAAAAAAAAAATTCCAAAAATAATAATTTAGTGAAATAATCAGCAACAGACAGCTATTGGAAAAATATTTTCCAATAAAAAGCTACTAATTACTTTAGCACAATAATCACAGGATGCGTGCTTTTGGTGATCAGAAAAAAGGATTGGTTTAAAATCAAAAATTTTATGAAAATCCAGATTTTTTATAAAAATATCAGATTTTCAGATTGGATTTAAAGATTAGGAACAAATCCTAAAAAATTCTGAACAGTTGGCAGCTATGCTATTGTCTGCTTAGTCAGCTGTAAAATAAAAGCATTTTTCTAGATAAAAAAATAGAAATCATGTTACCTTAAAATTCTACAGTGGATCAGAATCTAATCAAAGACTTCAGTTATATTAATAACTGACAACCGTGCCGGAAAATAAAGAGCTTAATTATTTTTATGAATTTAAAAAATATACAATTATATTTAATACATATAGCAAAATCAATGACTGAAATGTTATCTTGTTACAGTACAGAGATATTCTTTAAACTAAATGAGAATCTGCATACATCATTGTAGAAACAAGTCCTGGTAAACATATCTCACAGAAAAGCTTTAAGCAGACAATGCTGTGAGACTATTCTACGGGACAAACATGAATCATCAGTAGAATCCAGGCAAAAGCTAGAAGAGAACAAGTTGATTCAAGCTTCAAATTAATATTGTAATCATGATACCTTTTTAAGATTTCAACCAATGGTTAAGTATATAGATAAAAGCACAACTCTTCACCTTGTGAATCTAATAAAGGATTGCATACATTAGTTTGAATCAATTTTGAGTGGAACATTGAGAGAACATTTAGAGTGAAAGAACATTTAGCACAGAAGTATACGTTTTAAGTTATATGCACAGATTAACAGAAAAAAAAATTTATTATTAAACCTGGCATATCCATCTTTTTCCATGCATATGGCATACTTGCGACACTTTCAGAGTGGTCTCACAACTCTTTTGGGTGGAAGCATCACTCAAACTCATACTCGGGGATTTGACACATCTGTCACTTTAAAATCAAGACATAAAAAAGGAGTGTAAATTATTGCAACGTTAGGTTTGTTGCTCGATTTTTTCTTTTAAATTCTTTTTGCAGATCCCCAATTTAGTCAGGTTACTCACATCTGAAAGAGAGGGGAAGTGTCTGATTAATATTATTTAATATTTCTATTGCAGCATCAATCAGGGTTTACACATAAAGACTAATGGCTTTAAGAACAAGACAATCACAGGACATTACATCACAGCATTTAATAGTTAGTCTTTTTTATAATTTCTTTACACAACCTAAACTACCCCACAGCCAATTGTTCAGTTGGTGTGTGCACTGTTGAGTAACTGTTTACCCTAGAGACTGCCACGTAGGCTTCTTAAAGGCACGAGTCCATGATGGATCATGGAATGTGCATGTTGTGTTATCCCCACGCTGACTTTTATTGATGAGCCAGTACATGTTGATGTGTTTGTCTGTTGTTCAGGTTTGATTGCACTGCTCCCAGTTTTTTTAGTATCTAATCATCTAAATTCTGTCAAACATCACTATTTCTTTAATGAATATTATTTTCTAAACCTTTTTCAAGAATAAAAAATAAAATCATAAATTAATTTTCTGAACTTATTAGTATCTAGATCAAACATTAAATTAGTTTTTATTTAGAATGCAATAAATGCCACTGATAAAAACAAAAGTAATAAATATTTTTGAAATCAGGGATCTGTCCAGACATTTTGTGAAAGGTCCGTTTTTCGTGAAATTGTGAAAAAATTACTCACATTCTTTCAACCAGGGTCCGCTTTTATGAATTTGTGCAAATAGGGTCCGGTTATTCCAAAAAACTTTTTCAAGGAGTTTTTAAATTGTAAATAGATACAAGATTATGCTCGGCACTGTAAAATTATAACAAAAGAATCAAATTTTCAAAAATAAACAGCAATTGCTGCTTCTAAATTAAAGATGCAACATACAAATATTTGGTATTTAGCCTTTACTGCTGAAAGCACAATATTCATTTCGGACGAATAATGGAAGAATCGTCTGCCGAAGACAAAACTTAATTCGTTTACATCCATCTTTCTTGCTTTCTGCCCTGGGAAGGGTTTATTCGATTAACAAAACAATAATGAAGATAAACAAATTTGTGAAGGGTCCGATTAAAAGAAAAATCATTTTGTGAAGGGTCCGTTTTTAAGTTAAATTATTTTGTGAAGGGTCCGTTTTTATGAAAAGATATTTTGTGAAGGGTCCGTTAACGGACCCAAATTTCCTCTAAACAGACCCCTGGAAATAATCAAATTAAAAAAATATATATTATTAATTTTATTAATAAAAAGAGGAATATGCTAAGTGGAAGGGCACTGTCTTTTTCTTAACCAGGGTTTGATTAAAGACAAATACTGATAAACATTAAAAGATCATTTAATTCATTCAGACTTTAATTATTTTATTAACACTGTAATAATTTATAAACAGTGCTGTACTAACAGTAAACAATCCATACTATAACAATACAGTTGGGGAAAAAAACTCTGGCAAATGCCATTGTTAATAATATACAATTCTCTGAATAATCAAAACAAAAAACATTATAGTAATAATACAGAAAGATACTAACTGAGACACTCGTATTAGCTTCTGTTGAGTCTACATCTCATTTAAGCTAACAAAGAATAGAATTAGATTAATCTCCGTGCAATCGGAAATTTTTTATAATCTCTTTTAGTGTTGAACAATATACCCATTGCTATTTTGAAATAGCAATGGGCATTATTCATTAGCGTTACTCATTTAGTATATTTTACCATAGGCGTTTAAAGTGGAAGAGAATTTATAATTCAGGGACAATGCTCTAAACAATCTTTCCTCTGTCCTTTAAGGGTAGAACCAGAATCATTGAGAGAGAGAACTAGTCATAAAATATTCTATTGCATCTAAACATTTTTCCGCATTGTGTAAAGTAGCACAGATAAGAATATTAGAAAAAAACACTCTCTACTGAATACATTCTGAATATTTTTCTTTACAGTATCATAGTACTAAATCTGTTCAAGTACTGTCAGGGATCTGTCCAGACATTTTGTGAAAGGTCAATATTTGTAAAATTGAGAAAAAATTACTCGTAATTTGTGAATATAAAATAAACGTTAAGTCACATTCTTTCAACCAGGGTCCTGCTTTTGTGAATTTGTGCAAATAGGGTCTGTTATTGCAAAAAAAAACTTTTTCAAGGAGTTCCCAACATTGTAAAATTATAATTAAAAAAATTAAAAAATAAACAGCAATTGCTGCTACTAAATTAGTGATGCAACATACAAATATTTGGTATTTTGCCTATACTGCTGAACGCAGAATATTCATTTCGGACGAATAAAGGAAGAAGCGTCTGCCGAAGACAAAATTTATTTCGTTTACATCTGACATTCTCCCCCCCCCCTCTCCTGGGAAGGGTTTATTCGATTAACAAAACAATAATGAAGATAAACGAATTTGTGAAGGGCCTGAGTAAAAGAAAAATTATTTTGTGAATAGTTTGTTAACGGACCCAAATTTCTTCTAAACTGACTTCTAACCATGACTACTCTTTCTTATTTGTATGGGATGAGTTCTGGTTATCTGGCTAAATGTCAAGACAAGATTACAATATTTTCATATAATTAGTATATAAAGTTGTGTATAAATACACTTCCTTTTTTTAGCATTCTTCAAAGATGTTTGCCAGTTGAATATGGCCCTGGCAGTTTAAATGTATGTGATCTTAACCAATACATTCATCCACAGATAAAGCTGATTCACAGAACATTAGCCCAAGTAAAATTCACAAAGTTTTAATTACTTCATTGAATTGCTTTACAGTGACGTTTTCAATATCAACAAATGTTTCAATATCAACAGCATATGCTGATCTTTTAGCAAGAGAAATTTCTAAACTCTTCGTTCGAGAAAAACAACTCAGGAATATTTCTGTATTGTGATCCGCCGCGACAACTACAATCGCCAAGGTGTTCAACAGATTTTAAACTTGCAAATTTAATAACAAACAAATAAAAAAAAATACATGCAGATAGTTGCCCGGGGGTGGTTACGAGTTATACCTTCCGAGTTCTAGTTCTCTTCACTTTTTTTTAGACTGGCTGCCCAGAATTATTCTTCCACAGATCACTAAACAAAATCTCCCCAATAACCCCACAAATTTTATTAACCACAAAAGCCAGTTTTTTAAAGTTGGGCATTGTACCCAATTGCACATCATTAGTTCCTTTATTTTTAAAAAAAGCAAAATAAATTATTTTTTTATAGCACAACCATAAGTAATATTAAAAAATAAATAAATCAGTATCTGAATTAGAATAGTTACACAAGATACAAACAATGCCAACAAATGGTTTAGATACATAATCATTGAATATGTAAATAAATTACATTTTAACTTACCAACATGAATTAAGACAAAAACACTATCGTCCCTTCACAACTGCATACTTAATTTGTCCACACCGATTCCAGGGTGTGCAAACATCGATATCCCATTTTCATTCAGCATTTAAGTAATTAGCTAAATACTTCTCCAGGGAATCACCTAATTAAAAAAAAAAAAAGTATTTTATTAGTTTGTATTTTATGAAGAGAAAGAAGAAATATGAAAGGTTTGCTTTACATTGTCCATTTATACGTAAACTGTCAAAAATCTTAGGATAATGAAAAAATTACAATTATAGATATAGTTTGAGAAGTTAAATAATTGAAAAAATTCAATTTGATATTAATACGCAATAAAGATAACTTAAATTTAAGATAACTTGCTAATCTGAATTATCTTCTAATTTATTATAGTATTTGTATTATTTATTTTAAATAAAACAAATTATTGAGTACAAATTGATTTGCACATAAATGTGATACACCTACAGAATAAAAATTTTTTTTGAAAGTATGCATGCTCATAATTTATTCAATAGTTAAGACAACCTAAAAGAATATAATGAATGCAGTAACTGTTCCATTTCTCTCAGAATTTTTTTTTAGATTAGTTTACAATAAAATTGAAACAAATTATTTTAGACATGATCAAAAACTCTTCACTATTTTTAAGAAAATTCAATATTAAACTTTCTATATAAAATAAATTTTAATTAGCAATATATTTCCTAGAAAAAAAAGATACCTCTGTATTATGTCACTAAAATAAACATAAATCAAGTAATTTAACTAAATGAAATTTCATTACTAAGCTGCTTCACACATTTTCGACAGATCAAACAAAGAATTTCTAAGGAAGCAGAGAAAAACTTTGATAAATGAATTTTTTTTATAACGATTTTCTTAAAATACATACATTTTACAAACTATCAAAATCAAAAGCGTGGTATTCACAGATATTTAATAAAATTCATTAATCTTTTTTAAATTTCATGTAATTTTTTAATATACTGTTATGAAACGTACACTAATATTATAAATCTTTAATTAATAAGAATTACCTGTAATTAAAACTTTCATCGTGATAAAATATGAAATCCCGCGCAGTCAAGGCGGGTTGACACGATCAAAGTACTTTGATCAAAGTATGCGCGCGCAATCAAAGTAAGCAAAAGTAAGTCATAAAAGTAAATAAAACAAAAATGGGAACCGCGAAATTTTAGGGAAAAGGGAAAATGCGAAGGGAAAAAAAAGTCACGCACTGTTGTTGAGAGTATGATACATCAAATGAATAATCTCGGCCTCTGCGTTTTCAAAATTTATTCGAATTTTAGAATTATTTAATGAAGTTTAAATAATAAAATCATATTTTATTAGACATTGATATAAGCAGTTTAACCAACCCTGTGATTATATTAATGAAAAGAGGAAAATTATTGTTTTTGAAATTAACTAAATATATAAAAAGTTCCCTGTATTTGTAATTGTCTCTTACTTTGATGTGACGTAATTTACTTTGATGGGTGTTCAACTTTAATTTCTACTTTGATTCAAACAGCGATAATTGTGCCAATTGTGGGTATCGGTAATTGATTGTTGTCTATGACGTATTTCCCTAAGAGAATTCTAAAATTGATAAGGGTCAATTTCAAAGATGCGTCAAATGGAATTTTTCCAGTTTCGTGTGGTGAGGAAGCTAGATCCTAACTTCACGTTTGCGGTTACAATGAAGTTAATCACAGAAAAAATTCAAAATAATTATTTTTCAAGTCCATTCTCACTGTATGCAAAATAGCAGGTGAATTTGGAGGTTCACATAAAGCGAAATTTTGAATATTGTGCTAGCGATCTCTGAGGAACCATTACCATTACATTCTGTACAATACTTGTGCTAGTAGTCCCGCTGTGGACTGATCGTAAGGACACAGTTTCCAGTAGAATGCCTCAATCAAGCATCACTGGCTGCGGTCATCAAACGGGTGGACTGACCACTTTGAGCAGCCTGCGTAGGGACCCAGGGCGAGCGGTATTGGTCCTCGTTAAACTGTTCTACTGTAAAGTGCTCGACTTCGTGAGCAGATTGTCGGGCTACTAAAGCAGGGGAGTCATTCCCTCTGCTGAGGATCAAAATTTCGATGGTATGTCTACGGATCATCTTCAGGAATGTTTCCCAGACCGTCGCCAGTAGCCCATTGTGCGACGCACATGAAGCACCCAAGTGCTGGTAGCTTTCCATATTTCTTTCTTATTTAGTTTCTGATGCGGGTTTCACACTTTGAATGTAAAGGGCACAGGAGTCGAATTATCTTTTGTTGGTATTAGCATGTGTATTAACCCATCTGTATGTCTTTTCTTTCTCCAATAAATGGTCTACCTTGGTGGCTATTATAATTTTATTCAAAATTTAAAAAAAATACCGTCCTTATTCGCATATGAGTAATGTTCTTTCTCCTTACATTGAAATATGACTTAAATAAAATGACACTCATTTTTAAATCACTATGTATGCAAAAATTAGAATATCAAAACCAGTTTGATTGCTTTTGAAGAACTGAAGGACTTTCCATTAATCTCCTTATACCTTTACTGGTTTAATTATTCAAATTAATTGGGTTAAAATAGTTTTAAATATTTAAAAAATCGTTTTTATATAAAATTTTTTTTAAAAAGTCGGAAAACAAAAATATATGGATGGGTGATCGTGTAAAGCTAAGGGTGGTGGCGCTAGTGGTAAAATTGCTCTTTCAAGACTTCCGGGTTATTGCTTCCGATATATTTTTACGCCGCAGATTGAAAAAACGCGCCATCATATTATTGCATCATATCTTTTGCAGTATTTCACATGTACCGAGTTCTTTCTTTCAGCCTTTAAACTTCTGCATTATCATATTAATATTATAATCATTAGAATATTTTCTAATTAGGTTAACTTAAAAAGATATTTTATTCAAATGTAGCCAAATAAGGGATAAAATACAAAACATGGCAAACCTTAAGAATTATTCACAGTGAGATATTAACTTTCCGAAATTTTTTTTGGCCTTACGACCTCTGAGAATCAATACATTTCTGAAAGCTCTTATGAATGGTACAATTATGTTTAGATTTGAACCCAAATTACAATGACAAAACTGCATAGAATATTTGGCTTGTTCACGCATCGCCTCGTAGACATAACATAAGCGGAGGGATACACCGGAAGTTTTCTAAATTTCTTCCGGTTTAAGGACGCTTGTTATTGTTTACATTAGACCACCCATCCATATTATATTTTTTCCTTGTTTTTGTTTTCCGGCTTTTAAATTTATTCTTTTTATTAAAAATGTGTTATTTTTAGGTATTAAAATTTTTTTTCTCATTTAATAGTTTCTTTTTTCATGAATTTTATATTTTTCTCTCTGTACTTTTGACACAGTTTAGTAACTCTTTGCACTTGCAACTTTTGTGTAGCAAATAAAGCTATTATTTTTTCGTAATTCTCTTTGTTATTCTCGTAATCTTTTTTGTTTTTATTGTGTTATATATATAACACTTGTTACCATCATCATTAAAGAATGTTAATTTACTCAAACAAGTTTTTCGATTTATATTCCTTATGCAAGCTATTATTTTGTAATAATTATTATCAAACTCATAATAAAAAAGCTTATGCTATATCATGCTCCTTTAAAGCAAATTTTTTAACAACTAATATTGTAAATTGATACAGGTTTTAAAAAAATAAACTATACATAAATAAACCTTAATTTTTCATCATTCTTCTCTGACATCCCTCGCCATATATCAAAAGTAAAACCTGGTCCTACTGGTAATCCATTGGACTTGTTGATTTTAAATTATGAATTGAAATAGTTAAAACAAAAAGACTGTTTCAATAAATGTAAATAAATTTGGATTTCAGTGATATTTGCTGAGAAACTTTAGCAACTTGAGAAAAAGCTTCCACAAAGTTCTAGAAACATTCTATGATACTCAATAACTTTAGGCATTTGATTCCTACATCGTTTATTAGTGTTATTTATAGAGTAACTTTTACATCAAGAAAAGTATTGTTTACTATAAAATTTGCATGCTGAAGCCTTTTACATCTAATACAGAAAAATATACTATATATAAAATTTATTATACAACTCCACTGAAATCCAATTTTATTTTTTTGAAACATACAAGCAATAGTTCTTAGTTTAAAAAATTTTATTGGTAAAAACATTATTGGATTACAAATCATTTGAAATGGGAAAGAACAATATATTAAATTGAATGAAATAATTTTTATAGTAAATTAAACGTATTAGTTTAAGGGAATAATTTTAATGGAATACACTGAAACTATGAATGCAGAAATTTATAAGCTCTCACCCATAAACTATTTTGACTAATTTCTAGTACTTAAAAAGAAGAGAATAAGAACAAAAAGATTGCAGAAAACTGTCACAAAGATTTATAAATATTTTATGTAACATGCATATACATTATGCAGTATCAACATTAAAATTTTACAATATAAAACAATTAGAAGAAGTTTATATTTACAGAATCTTGAACTGTTCAATAATAAAAATATAATTTTAATTTAAATCTACAAAGAATATATAATAGCAAATTTTCTCAGATTTTATGTTTAGAAAATATATAAAAACTTTTGCATAACAATTTTGAATAGGCCACAGTAAAATGTTATTGACCCAATAAAAGATCCTGTACAAGAAATTTTTCTTTTTTTAAAATTGCTACCAGGATAACCCCCAAAAATTTTTAGAACAGAAATAACTAATACATAATTAAGATTATAAAAGTCCTGTTAAGATTAAGATTAATTAAGATAATTAAGTAAGTTAAGATAAAAAGTTATAAATGATTATGAAAGTTCCCTAAGGTCAAAAAAATTTTCTCAGAACACTTTCACTACTGCTCTTTCTACTTCTGGTTTCTGGAAAATGAAAGCTTGTAATTATTTCCAGCTGTGATACAATACAGGTTATTTTAAATGGAGAAGAGGAGACGAAGAATAAATTCTGTCAACCTATAATAGATAAAAATACATTATTTAAAAGTATTTAAAAAAATAAATAAAAGGTTAATAAATCTCTTCTTTACAATTGATTTAATTTTTTTATACTGTTACATCATTATCATTCGATTTCTTTCTGTCTTCTACAGAATTAGCGATTAACATTTGCTACGCTGTCAACTAATACAATCAACTAATAATATCAAACTTTTTCCTAATACAATTTCGTCTACTCCCACACAAAATTTCAAACATAAAAAAATTCTTAATTTTTTAATATATTTCAGTAAAATTGTTTAAAAGTAATAGTAGTGTTTCAAAATAGTCTACACCACATAAAATTAAACTGTCCTTATTGAATATTCATTTAGAAAAAATAATAAATAAATTTAAACTATGCTCAAAATATACAAAGTTACTACTTTACTAAATTTGAAAAGAAATAACTTCCTACTACTCAAAAATAAATTGTCTATTAATGAGCACTTGATTGTGCTGACTGTTACTTCCAATTTGTATATTTTTTAGGAGAATGAAGTTAGCAATCAAGTAACAAAATTAGTATCAACTCTTCATTAATATTAAAACAATATTTATAAAATGCATAGATTAAAAGTTTCAATTCACTTTGACAAAACTTGAATTTGATGAGAACAATGAGACATAGGCTATATATGTGGTATTTCATGAGGATTGCTCTTAATATGTCTTTTCAAATACCTTATCAAAAAATTAGTATTAGCGAATTAGTATTTAAGGAAGGAAAAAAACACAGTCGAAAAATGATGAATCACTTTTCTGGAAGACAAAAGAAATATACAACAAGACACATTTGACTGTATAAAAAACACATCTTCAAGTTTCAACACCCAATTAAACCTGTTTTTATGTTAATTACATCTACGTTTTTTAACTGTAAATAGTCAGATTTCAATAGTGCATATGTTTTCCCCATACTTTTATACTAATTGTAACATACACACTTTTTGTTTTCCTTTTTGATGAGGATTATAAAAATATATATCAAAAGCGGTATTTAGAGAACACACTGTATATTATATATTAAGTATTGTATCTATGTTCGTAAAACTAGCACATTTTAATCAAATTATTTAAGATTTTGCATATTGTATGTTTCCAGAAAGAGAAAAATTTTTTTGCTCTCTCTTACAGCAAATAATGTAACTTTGAACAAAAAAAATTTTTTTACTACTCTATTATATAAGTTAATAGAAATAAGAGCAAGTCCATAGGATTTCAATTTAATAACTGTAGCATAGCATAAAGCATCACGAACAGAAGTTGACTAAAGAAATATTAAACATTTTTATTCAACAACAAAACTTTCTATAGTTCATCAAGATAACTCATGAAAATAATTTTAAATTATTATACATGGAAATAAGACATTCTCTGTATGAAACAATTTTAGTGTCAAGTAAGCTAGAGTGTATGTGGTCAAATAAAACATGAGACATTTGGCAAAAAAGATAAAGTCAAACAAACAGACATTTTAAAACTCTCAAGCAAATTTGTATAAAGATCAAACCAATATAAAAAGATCTTAATATTAAGCTAGAGATGCATAAAAATTTAAAATATTTGAATTTTAGTATAGAATTAAAAACTAATCTAATTCCTAAATGAGACATATGGATCTCCAGGTTTTTAAAATTCCACACTTATTATGACACAAAATTTTCTCTATAAGCAATTTTTCTTTAATTAAATATAGACAGAAAATAATCTGTATTAACATCTACACAGTAATAAAAGTTAAGCAATAAATTATACTATAAAATGATAGAGCTGAAAAACAGTTCAATTAAATATTTTATGAAATTTAATAAAAATTATTAATACACAAACAGATCGGGAATAATTGAACTATTAGGCATGGAATACATATTTTGCGTTTATTTCAGATTATTCAGTTCAGAAATATTTCTAATAATCTATTAACTACACAACGATATCATATATACATTAGTATAACGTATATTAGTATGTGATACTTAGTAGTATGTGATACTTAGTAGTATTTAAAATAGAAAACGTAATATTCATTTTAAAAGCACATATAGTTGATTATAAGCGAAGAAATTCTCACTTACCCGATAATATAGAGAAGTTTTCAAATCCTATTGTACGTCCAGATTTCTTGAAAGAAAGGTTCAAAATAAACATATTCCCTGTAAACAAAAACAACTTCTTCTAAATCGTCACATTTCCCTAAAATTATTCAGTGGCGTAGCTAGGTAACTAAGGGCCCTGGGGCAAATTAAAAAATGGGGCCCCACTGCTTTTTATCAAACTGATTAGGTTTTATCAAATAAAAATATGAAATATACAAATACTTTAAAAATGCTAAGCTACAAAAGCTCTTTTTTGTGCACTGCAGGGAGGTAATAAAAATATTAAACAATAACAACATAAATTACAATTAATACTTGGTGTAGGTTTGGCTAATAAAACGAAATAGAGAAGATTCAAGGGTTTATTATATAAAGGTTGGGCCTACCAACTGACTAAATAATAATTATATTTACAATTTTTTCCTAGCTTTAGTTTTCGCAAAAGTATCAATGACTTCGTTTAAATCCAGGCTTGATGCGGTTTTGTTTTCAATTGCTATTAACGATAAATGTCGGAGTCGAGTTTGGCCCATATTATTTCTTAAATAATTTTTTATTATTTTTAATTTGCTAAATGACCTTTAAGCTGCTGCAGAAGTGACAGGAATTGTAAAGAATAATAACATTGCTGTAAATACTTCCGTTAGGTCGCATTCTAGCACTCCATATTTGCTCATTATTTCCTTACATACATGAACAGTCCATGCTTGAGTTAGTTGAGGTAAAACTAGGTGGTAAATATTAATAAATTGAAGTGAAAAACTGGGCCCTATTATATCTGAATATTTTTTTTTTGGAATTCGTCACACTTTTGTACTAAAGTTGCTTCATCAACATGTAATAAATATGTTGGTGTTAGAAAATCGAATATATGACAGACTGCACTCATACCAATGAAACGTGTATCTAATTGAGATATTACTGTGTCTAGTACATTATTGAAAATCTCAATTTTAAATATTTTTTCTCGTTTAGGAAATCGGTGATCAGCAGCTAATTCATCAAAATGTTTTTTAACTTTTCTTTGCCTTTTTTCTTGAAAATGGGTATCAATACCATATTTTCTTGCAGTTTCACTGGCTTTGCTCTTGAATAATTCGAAATCATTTCTATAAATTTACAACTTTGCTTTGGTCTCTGCTAAAACTTTACTCGCCTCGCCCAAATTGATGACGCATTTTTGTAAAGTTTTGGATGCATAATTGATGTCGTTCAATACACTGTGCATGAATTCGCAAAGCAACACGAACTCGAAATTTAGCATTTTTGTTTTAATACTCTCTGCTTCACTACGCTCATCTTTATTAGGATTCTTTAGAACTATTTCTGATAATGCTTTGATAATATCAAAATAACGAAGTTTTATTGCAGATATCGTATTGACCCTACTGGACCATCTAGTCGGATTTAGTTTTTTTAGAGTGGTGTCCGATTCGCCAATGAATTTTGACAGTAGATCCCAACGTTTGATGCTGTTTCCGAAAAAGTTATACAAATCTTGCAACGTTGCGAAAAAAATCTGTATTTCCACACAACTGCTAACGGCATCATTTATCACCAAATTTAAATTATGAGTGGCACAATGTACGTACTCTGCGTTAGGCGGGATATCCTTAATATGTTTTTACACACCATTATACACACCACTCATCACACTGGCGCCATCATAGCCTTGCCCCACACATTTTTTTTAAATCAATATTTTTGTTGATGAATAATGTTGTCACTTGGTTGACTAAATCTACTGCGCCATGTTTGATGGCTGCATAAAAGCCTAGAAACACTTCTTTTACTTCTATATCTATTGGCTGTCCATTTTCCGATCTGGTTATTACTGCATATACCTCACAACAATGCTTAGCTGATCTACCTTCGATATATCCTGTGTCGTATTCATTATGATGGCAAAAAACGGTGACGCTCTAATTTGTTCTAGTAGATGGGTTTCGAGTTTGGTTTCCAAGCTCTCAATCATTTCATTTCGAATTGTTGCACTCAGATATCTTGTAGATCCTAAAAACATTAAAAAAAACACAATTTCAAAAAAGTCCTGATATTAAACAGTTAGTAATTATAAACAAAATAAAAAGATAAAAAAACTTAGAAATAATTATTATTACCTTTGGGCATATCCAAAACTTGCCGCAAAATGTAATCATATCGGGCGACAAGCTCTACAAAGGACAGAAAATTTCCGTGGTATCCTTTCTGACTTAAATCTTCTTGATGTCCTCTCAAAGCCAAAGAACTCTTTGCTAGGGTAAGTATGATATCGAATAACCTTTGAAGAACCATTTTCCACAATGATGCTTATTTTCGAATTTCATTTTCAAGTTCCTTGTCGATAGTATTAGTATCGTTTTTTTCTCAAAATTCCTACACAGCACATGCTTCCGAATGGCCACTCGAACAACTGTGTTGTTTAATTCTTTCTGATAAATGCTTCCAATCTCGAATTCCCGTACACCAAACATTATTCCTTTGTGAAGCAAATAACCAGCAGGGTTGACAATAGGCAACGTCTAGTATTTAGTATTTTGGAATAACACAACCAAAAACAATTAACTGGCCCATATTTAGAACACGAAACGTAGTACGATTTTGAAAAACACCTATTGTTCTGGTTGATGTCTGTTGGAAAAGGTCCTGAAGGCTGTAAAGGCCCCATATCAAGTATTTGACGTTTTTCGTTATCACTTAATATCTTCTTCGTGAAGTTTCCCAACTCATAAGAAAATTTGTCGTACACATTTTCGAAAAATGTAGAGGTCTGTGGTTCCTCCAAATCCTCCGCTCTTATGTGTGTCATGCAAACATCATCCACGTTCACATGATCGGCGGCCGAGGTATCTTAAACTGCAATAATTGTCGAATCTTCTTCAGTAGGCTTCTCAAGCAACACTGCAGTTACCACATTATTTGAGTCACTATCAATAGAAATATTTTGGCTAGATGTACTTGCAGAAGGCTGACTAAAAAACTTGTCAATTTTGGGCAATTTTTGTTTACTACCTTCTCTTTCTTGGCGTTGTTTGCGTTTAAATGCACCACTGGGTTTCTTCTTCTTATCCATAATTTTAGTTTTCTAATTTATTTAAACAATACAATATTAGATTGTGCTCGAGTAGGTAGGTACTCACTGTTCACTGACGACGTTAAAAGTAAAATAAAAGGAAAGAGAAACACAAAGCTACGCCACAAGTGTCGTTGGGGAATCCCCGGAAAACAATTATCGCCGTTAGTGTTACCACATTTAACGGTGGAGACTGTAATGGTTGGCAACTGTTAGGCGATCTTTTAAGACGCACTTGGCGCATTTTGTCATCCCGTCGGAGGGATGCGAGAGAGAGAAAGGTAGATGTATGTTTGATATAATCGGGAGAGGGTCTCCTTGGTCTTCTAAGAGCTGGAAGCTCTTACTGGAAAACAATGCCTATTTCTTTTGTTTTTAAATAAAGTTAAGTTTTATTGTTTTAAAAATCTGGTCTGCTTATTTATTGGAAAGGAAAGGCATTACAGAGACCATGAACGATCTCCTGCCCACGGACCTGAATTAATGTACCTACTGCAGGTGACTTGCCTTTTATCACGATATTTCGCGTTATACAATGAGCTGTAGCCGAAATCTATAGATTTGACACAATTTATTGACTTAACAGAGATCAACATGAGTGGTAAAATCAAATAAAATTGAACCACTATATTGACCAGTACAAAAAAGTTTATTGACAGTAGCTTACTTACTCCTGATGCAGCTTTAATTTTTTAACCGTTCTCGAAAAAAAAATCTTAATTCGAATTCACAATAAAACGCACTTCGATGAATATTAAAACGCACATATCACTATCCGTCAAATTGACAACTCTGCCAACCTACAGAAAGAATTTAGGGGAATTCCCTAGACAGGGCCGGCTTATGCATGTCGCGGCCCCTAGGCAATGCTCGTCTCGGCCCCCCCTCCCTCTACCGTCTTCTAACTTCCTAATATATTTTTTCGCTAACACAACACTATATTCATAATTACGCTGCTTTTTACTACATAGGTGTATTATCACATTATTCAATAAAAATATTGAATCAAACGAAAAGAATATAAGTAATTAATATATGCATTTAAGAAAAATCATACAATAAGCTTAAATATTAACTCTTCTAACTTTTTTTGTTACAAAATCGTTCAAGACATCCTGAAAGTTAACCTTTTCCAATACATCCAGTACTGCCAACCTTATTTTTTCATACTCTTTGGTAGCTTGGCCATAGAATATACTGACCTATGGTAGGTACCAGAACAGTAAGTGTGCATTCACAACGTAGAATTTTGCCCGTTTTTCAAGCGTGTTGTGTTAAAAAAGCTGCTCTTCCTGCATTGTCATCTGATTAGTCGGCGTTAAAATTACCGCGATAAAATTGCTTGCGATTATATTACTGCGTTATATATGAACTAACTACCATAATATTAATATCTAATTTGGAATGCGTTCAGAAATGTACTAAAATAGCATCGATGTAATGTACAGAGCAAGACAATCGTCATTGAAATTTCGAATTAAATTTTTACTGTTTAAGAAACATTGTCAATTTTTTTCTCTGTAGCACAGGGCCCCTGAACGAGGCGGGGCCCCTAGGCAGTTGCCTACAGTACCTAATGGATAAAACGGCCCTTGTCCCTAGGCATAACTTTTGAATTTCTCTCAACTGAGTTGTCATGATTAAAGTGGGGTTGTAACCTGTCATATTTATTTTGAAAATGGGAGAAATTTCCAAAAGTTCAGTTCGATTGAGATTTCTGGCAAGGATTCGAGGGCCCCCTGAGCTTGAGGGCCCCGGGGCACTGCCCCGCCTAGCCCCTTGGTAGCTACGCCACTGAAATTATTTCCCTACTGGTGAATGCGCGCGCTTACTTTGATCAAAGTACTTTGATCGTGTCAACCCACCTTCAAATAGAGAAAATGGCTTTCTCTAACAATAGCTTTTGTTTAAACAACGCCAATTGCTTTGGCGAAAAAGTTTGTAGGGTCAATCAATATAGGGTTATAAGAAGATTGATGGATAAAAGCTAGCGTCAAGCTCACTCCGCCCAGTTACCAATTCCTAAATTGACCAAATATCCAGTTTCGTGGCCACCTCGGTTCTTTTATTTTGAAGAATAAATTGTGTAGTTGGCAATAGAAGGGACTACCCAAAACTGAAAGTAAAGGAAAAAAAATAAAGAAAATTTGTCTTCTGTCTATTTAGAGGCTAAATGTGATTGATAAAATATTATTATATCCAGAAATATGTTTATCTTTCTCATTTTCTCTTACTGGTGAAAGATAACATTATATTAATTTTTAGAAATCGGTATTTTACTTGTTTTTAGGAAATTATGGCTAGTGGTATTGAAGAATTTGAAGACACTTTGTAAAATAAGTAACGACCTTTTTTGACCAAGGTATTTATAACGTCGAAATAATGTCATTATATATATTTATAAATTGTTCTTTGAAATTTATAAATAGCCGTAAGATTCATTATTATTATAAGATTTTACTCACCATTTGTTCGATAT
Source organism: Parasteatoda tepidariorum (assembly GCF_982258835.1). Taxonomy (NCBI): domain Eukaryota; kingdom Metazoa; phylum Arthropoda; class Arachnida; order Araneae; family Theridiidae; genus Parasteatoda; species Parasteatoda tepidariorum. The sequence goes on along the minus strand of NC_141765.1, from coordinate 481,067 downwards.
AGCGGACTCCTTGTTATAAAAAAGTGAACTAAGTCAATATTTTCATAAACATAATTTTTTTCCAAAGCTTCCTTCTTTATTTAATATCTTTTTGCTTTAATTTTGTGTGAGGGTTAGTTGATTGTACTTGTAATTATTTAAATTTTTGTTAAGAAAAGTTGTTTATGATTTTTTTTTAAATAACGCATCATCGATATTAATTATTTTTCGTAGTATGTTTATAATAAAGTCAAATTAACTTATTTGTCTGGTATTTTCATGTCAAAAAATTATTCTAATGTGTTATGGAAATGTTTTGGTTAAGTTATCCTCCATTGTGTTTTTATTTTAATATTTTTTAAAATTTGATGATCAAACTAGTTATGTATCTTTTTTGTTTTTCTCTTTTACTTTTTATTTTATTCTATCTGAATTACATTGCATATAGATTTTTTTATTTATTATCTATCTAAAAAATTACTATGAAAATTTCAATTTTAGACAGAAAAATATTATAAACCTTATAAATTAGTAATCTGTCATTACAAGGTGATTTTGGAGTATAACATATTGAGATAAACCAAATAAAAATGTTTACACGAAGAAGTCCATGTTTTGGAACCAGTTTGAAACATGCTAACCATTCATTTATCTACAATTTTAGTTATTTTAATACTCTATTCATTTATAATCACAACACAAACTGAAAATAATATTCAACATTTAAAATTTCTAAGTTGAACCTTTTACTTAATTTTCAAGTTCAAAACAGGGAAAAGATACAAAACATTAATTAAAAAATTTGTACATCTGTAAATTAAAGAACTACGTATATCCTGTCTTTCAAAATCTAAATTTATCTTAATCAATATTTTTCAAAAGAAATTTTTTTAGAAAACATCGCTTCAGGTATTACATCAGCCTATATTCTGAAACATTCCATGACAGTACTTTTCATAAATTCGTCAATTGGCCTTCATAAGCAACTATTTAATAAGTTTCACAAGAAAACAGTATAAAATTCTATTTCAAAGCAGCTAATGTGGACTATTAATTATATAATGACAAATTCTCACACTAATACTTCTATACTAATTTATAATCTTATTACTGATATTTGGAATGCTGAAATTTTACCTTCTGACTGGAACACTGCCATTATGTGCCCAATATATAAAAAAGGTGATACCATGGTTTGTTCTAACTACAGAGGTATAAGTTTGCTTTCTACTACCTACAAAATCTTGTCAAACATTTTATTTGAGAGACTTATACAATATATAGACCCTCAAATTGGAAACTACCAATGTGGTTTTCGCAAGGGAAAATCTGCTAAAGATCAAATATTTGCACTTAGACAAATTTTAGAGAAGACCAGGGAATTCGGTATTACCACACATCATCTCTTTATTGATTTCAAAGAAGCCTTTGACAGTATTAATAGAAATCGCTTGTATGAAGCCCTGGTTGAATTTCAAGTACCACCAAAACTAATTAGACTTGTAGAAGCAAGCATGTCAAACACCGTATGCAGAGTCAAACTTTTGGGATCTTTATCTGAAGAAATTAAAGTAAACAATGGAGTCAGACAGGGAGACTCCTTATCCTGTCTTCTTTTTAATGTTGCTCTAGAAAAAGTTATAAGAGATGCTGAAATCAATATCAGAGGCAACATATTTTCAAAATCTATTCAAATATTGGCGTATGCGGATGATTTAGACATCATTGCACGAACTGTTCCTGCATTAAAAGAAGCTTTCCTTTCTTTGGAGCTTGCTGCTAGGGATATGGGACTAATCATCAATACCGATAAGACCAAATACATGCCTGTACTTGCTAAATTAAATTCTAGTGAATCCTATCTGGAGATTGGTTCCCACAGGTTTCAGACTGTTCAGAATTTTACTTACCTTGGTTCAATTGTTACTGCCGACAATAACATAGACAATGAGATTCGGAGTCGTCTAATTTGTTCAAATAAGGCTTTTTATGGTTTAAAACGTTTTTTCAAATCATCTCTTTTATCAAAAAATACAAAACTTTTACTCTATAAAACATTAATTAGGCCAATACTTACCTATGGCTCTGAGACCTGGAACCTAACTCTAGCTGGTGAAAATAAAATTGCCATTTTTGAGAGAAAAGTTTTGAGGGCCATCCTTGGTGGGATAAAAATAAATAATTCCTGGAGAAGACGATATAATACTGAACTGTATAAAATCTACAGAGAGCCAGATATTGTGAAATTCATTAAAATAAATCGAATGAACTGGGCAGCTCACATTTTCAGAAGGAATGATGACTCAAATTTAAAGAAAATCCTATTACACAAACCCCTAACGAACAGGAAAAGAGGTAGACCCAGGCTGAGATGGCTAGATTTAGTTGAGACTGATTTCCTTACTCTAAAGGAGAAAAACTGGCGAACAAGTGTCAAAAGTAGAGAGAAGTGGATTCGAATTCAAAGGAAGGCACTGGCCCACCCTGGGCTGTCTAGCCAAATATGATGATGATGAATACTTCTATGAAACACAAAGCCTTAAGTTTAATGAACTATTAAGGCAATTGTCAGCTTCTGTGGCGAATTTCGGTGTATACAAGTTCAAATTAAGCCAATATCTTATAATAAAATTCAGTATTATTCTTAATTTACTTTCGCTTTTATTTTTCATTTAATGAGATATTCATTTTGTGTTGTGTTTATTTATTCTTTAAAACTATTACAATGATTAAAATTTATCTTTGGATAGTATGTTGACAGTATTTTGACCCTAATTACCAAGACTGAAATACTTGATAATATACGCAAACACTATAAATAATACACTGAATATTATTTTATCATTAAAATGATGCAACTATTATTGTTAAACATGTGTTGATATATATTTTGCCTAAGTGAAATTTTTAAAAAATATTTAATTTTTTTAAATAAAAATCAGGGTATTTATAATTTTCAATCATTTTTAAGCCTTGCAACTATGATTTATCTTCTTAGAAAATTATAGATGTTTTATATTTGAACTAATAAGTTTGTAGTTTAAAATATAACAGCTACAAAAGAAATGTTTCAAAGAATTATAATTTTTTAGTAGAAGAGCTATATTTTTTAAACATGGTAATATAAAAGATAACACAAAAAGGCTTGTTTAGTTTTAATGTGAGGTAGACATAACAGTGAAGTAATTTAAACTCAAGAGTGGTTATTCTTGTGGCAGAAACCTGTTTTATTGAAGACAGTGGAAAAACTGAATGAAATGGAAGAAACCCAAAAGGGTTATAGAGAATGTGTGATATTAAAAATACTTGACATTTATCTAAACTGAGTTTTAAAAACAGGTTATTTCAACTAAATGTTAATTTTATTAATTTAAATGATATATTCTAATTTTTAAGTCAACATCGAAATTAAATATCTAATTTTAAAAGAAAATTCACTATCCGTGTAACTTTTTTTTTCACTTATTAGTTTTTATGTGTTAATATTTAAAATTCTACTTATAATCAGTTGATATTTTGTTTCCATGGTCTAATTCCGCATTGATCCAATTTTTTTAAAACAAATTATAATTTTATTTTTAAAATTTACTGATATTTCTTGAAGATTTTCACTTTTGACATTGAGACTCAGCAAAAGCTTCAATATGCAAATTAAATGTTCGAACTTTTTAGAATGTCATGATTTAACAATAGGTAGTTTTTGTTTAAAAATCATCTTTCGCTGTATTAATTTTATTACTGTCTTATTTTCTATTTTATATGAAATATTAATTCACATATTTTAAAGCTTATTGTTCAACGTTTTTAATTAAGTTTACAGCATAAAATTTTAATTAAATGTCTAATTGAATTTTGATATCAATGTATTTAATAAAATAATTATTGATTAGTAATATAAAGATATCTTGTAATGAGCCATATAAAGCAGTTCTTGAATTTACAGAGATAAATTTTAATAGTGTAGGAAACAGTTAATTTGATAAATTCTTAAGTATTGTTTTATTTATACACATCTATCTAGAATACCAAGTCCTTAATGTGGATAAAATTTGGTCATGATTTAAAATTTAGTTAACTGCATACTTTTGTTAATTGCATTCTAAATTATCATGTCCTAATGAGACTATAATTTATACAGTCTATGCTCTTTAGCACGACCCACCCTTTTGCAACAGCAGATACATAAAGTCCCATTTTCGATTACATAGACATAATGTTATTTTAATGACTATTAAAATTCTGAATTGAATTGTTAATTCTAATATAGCGATCAAAAGTTGGCTTAATTTTTTTTATTCAGCTTTAGATTTATCAAAGATTTTTCAGCATTCTGTACAAGCATTTTCTCATTAACAATGAATTCAAACCACTATTTTTTTGGATGTTATCACTCAATAAAGATGACAATGAATGAAGAACTGGGTGTGAAGAATAGGAGGTCTACTCATTCTTATCCCATGCAGTGGCGTAGCTACCAAGGGGCTAGGCGGGGCAGTGCCCCGGGGCCCTCAAGCTCAGGGGGCCCTCGAATCCTCACCAGAAATCTCGATCGAACTGAACTTTTGGAAATTTCTCCCATTTTCAAAATAAATATGACAGGTTGCAACCCCACTTTAATCATGACAACTCAGTTGAGAGAAATTCAAAAGTTATGCCTAGGGAATTTCCCTAAATTCTTTCTGTAGGTTGGCAGTGTTGTCAATTTGGCGGATATGATGTGTGCGTTTTATTATTCATCGATGTGCGTTTTATTGTGAATTCGAGTTAAGATTTTTTTTTCGAGAACGGTTAAAAAATTAATGCTGTATCTGGAGTAAGTAAGCTAATGTCAGTAAACTTTGTACTGTTCAATATAGTGGTTCAATTTTATTTGATTTTACCACACATCATGTCCGTTAAGTCAATAAATCGTATCAAATCTATAGATTTCGGCTACAGCTCATTGTATAACGCGAAATATCGTGAAAAATTGCAAGTCACCTGCAGTAGGTACATTAATTCAGGTCCGCGGGCAGGAGATCGTTCATGGTCTCTGTAATGCCTTTCCTTTCCAATAAATAAGCAGACCAGATTTTTAAAACAATAAAACTTAACTTTATTTAAAAACAAAAGAAATAGGCATTGCTTTCCAGTAAGAGCTTCCAGCTCTTAGAATACCAAGGGAGACCCTCTCCTGATTATATTAAACATACATCTACCTTTCTCTCTCTCGCATCTCTCCGACGGGATGACAAAATGCGCTAAGTGCGCCTCAAAAGGTCGCCAAACAGTTGCCAACCATTACAGTCTCCACCGTTAAATGTGGTAACACTAACGGTGATAATTTTTTCCGGGAATTCCCCAACGACACTTAATTGTAGCGTATCATTGTGTTTCTCTTTCCTTTTATTTTACTTTCAACGTCGTCAGTGAACAGTTACTACCTACCTACTCGAGCACAATCTAATATTGTATTGTTTAAATAAATTCGAAAACTAAAATTATGGATAAAAAGAAACCCAGTGGTGCATTTAAATGCAAACAACGCCAAGAAAGAGAAGATAGTAAACAAAAATTGCCCAAAATTGGCAAGTTTTTTAGTCAGCCTTCTGCAAGTACATCTGGCCAAAATATTTCTATTGATAGTGACTCAAATAACGTGGTAACTGCAGTGTTGGTTGAGAAGCCTACTGAAGAAGATTCGACAATTATTGCAGTTGGAGATACCTCCGCCGCCGATCATGTGAACGTGGATGATGTTTGCATGACACACAGAAGAGCGGAGGGTTTGGAGGAACCACAGACCTCTACATTTTTCGAAAATGTGTACGACAAATCTTCTTGTGACTTGGGAAACTTCACAAACAAGAAACAAGTGATAACGAAAAACGTCAAATTCTTGATATGAGACCTTTACAGCCTTCAGGACCTTTTCCAACAGACGTCAACAAGAACAATAGGTGTCTTTCAAAATCGTACTACGTTTCGTGTTCTAAATATGGGCCAGTTAATCGTTTTTGGTTGTGTTATTCCAAAATACCAGACGCTGCCTATTGTCAACCCTGCTGGTTATTTGCTTCACAAAGAAATAATATGTGGTGTACGGGAATTCGAGATTGGAAGCATTTATCAGAAAGAATTAAACAACACAGTTGTTCGAGTGGCCATTCGGAAGCATGTGCTGTGTATGAATTTTGAAAAAAAAAAACGATACTAATACTATCGACAAGGAACTTGAAAATGAAATTCGCAACGAAGCATCATTTTGGAAAATGGTTCTTCAAAGGTTATTCGATATCATACTTACCCTAGCAAAGAGTTCTTTGGCTTTGAGAAGACGTCAGGAAGACTTAAGTCAGAAATGATACCACGGAAATTTTCTGTCCTTTTTAGAGCTTGTCGCCCGATATGATCACATTTTGCGGCAAGTTTTGGATATGCCCAAAGGTAATAATAATTATTTCTAAGTTTTTTTTATCGTTTTACTTTGTTTATAATTATTAACTGTTTAATATCAGGACTTTTTTGAAATTGTCCTTTTTTATGTTTTTAAGATCTACAAGATATCTGAGTGCAACAATTCAAAATGAAATGATTGAGAGCTTGGGGACCAAACTCGAAACCCATCTACTAGAACAAATTAGAGCGTCACCGTTTTTGCCATCATAATGGATACGACACAGGACATATCGAAGGTAGATCAGCTGAGCATTGTTGTGAGGTATGCAGTAATAACCAGATCGGAAAATGGACAGCCAATAGATATAGAAGTAAAAGAAATGTTTCTAGGCTTTTATGCAGCCATCAAACATGGCGCAGTAGATTTAGTCAACCAAGTGACAACATTATTTATCGACAAAAATATTGATTTAAAAAAATGTGTTGGGCAAGGCTATGATGGAGCCAGTGTGATGAGTGGTGTGCATAATGGTGTACAAAAATATATTAAGGATATCCAGCCTAACGCAGAGTACGTACATTGTGCCACTCATAATTTAAATTTGGTGATAAATGATGCGGTTAGCAGTTGTGTGGAAATACAGATTTTTTTCGCAACGTTGCAAGATTTGTATAACTTTTTCGGAAACAGCATCAAACGTTGGGATCTACTGTCAAAATTCACTGGCGAATCGGACACCACTCTAAAAAAACTAAATCCGACTAGATGGTCCAGTAGGGTCAATACGATTTCTGCAATAAAACTTCGTTATTTTGATATTATCAAAGCATTATCAGAAATAGTTCTAAAGAGTCCTAATAAAGATGAGCGTAGTGAAGCAGAGAGTAGTAAAACAAAAATGCTAAATTTCGAGTTCGTGTTGCTTTGCGAATTCATGCACAGTGTATTGAACGACATCAGTTATGCATCCAAAACTTTACAAAAATGCGACATCAGTTTGGGCGAGGCGAGTAAAGTTTTAGCAGAGACCAAAGCAAAGTTGCAAATTTATAGAAATGATTTCGAATTATTCAAGTGCAAAGCCAGTGAAACTGCAAGAAAATATGGTATTGATACCCATTTTCAAGAAAAAAGGCAAAGAAAAGTTAAAAAAACATTTTGATGAATTAGCTGCTGATCACCGATTTCCATACCGAGAAAAAATATTTAAAATTGAGATTTTAAATAATGTACTAGACACAGTAATATCTCAATTAGATACACGTTTTATTGGTATGAGTGCAGTCTGTCATATATTCGATTTTCTAACACCAACATTTTTATTACATATTGATGAAGCAACTTTATTACATAAGTGTGACGAATTCCAAAGAAAATATTCAGATATAATAGGCCCTAGTTTTTCACTTCAATTTATTAATATTTTCCACCTAGTTTTACATGAACTAACTCAAGCATAGACTGTTCACCAATTATGTAAGGAAATAATGAGCAAATATGGAGTGCTAGAATGCGACCTAACGGAAGTATTTACAGCAATGTTATTATTCTTTACAATTCCTGTCACTTCTGCAGCAGCTGAAAGTTCATTTAGCAAATTAAAAATAATAAAAAATTATTTAAGAAATAATATAGGCCAAACTCGACTCCGACATTTATCGCTAATAACAATTGAAAACAAAACCGCATCAAGCCTGGATTTAAACAAAGTCATTGATACTTTTGCGAAAACTAAAGCTAGGAAATTTTTTTAAATATAATTGTTATTTAGTCAGTTGGTATGCCCGACCTTTATATAATAAACCCTTGAATATTCTCTATTTCGTTTTATTAGCCAAACCTACACCAAGTATTAATTGTAATTTATGTTGTTACTGTTTAATATTTTTATTACCTGCCCTGCAGTGCACAAGAAAGAGCTTAAGTAACTTAGCATTTTTAAAGTATTAGGAAAAATTTCATATTTTTATTTGATAAAACCTAATCAGTTTACATAGCAGTAGGGCCCCATTTTTTAATTTGCCCCAGGGCCCTTAGCTACCTAGCTACGCCACTGATCCCATGGCATAATTTATGGTTAAAAAGATTGTAATATATTGATTATTTTTATTATTAAGATTTATACATGTAAATTTCATCCTCACTTGGAAATCAGAGTCTCTTCTATGCATTTGTAACCTTTGAAATACATCCTCAAATCATATTATTCTTGTTTGAAAACTATGTTCACTCTTTTAGTGCAACATTATAATAAGTGGTTTATTTTAGAGATAAAACATGTAGTATTCACATTCTTCTTGATTCTGTTTTTGCTTAGTCATTTCAGTTCTCTAAATGTATATTATTTAGCAAAAATGGCTGCTTCTAACCAATGTAACACTACAACTTTAGAACAGAATTTAAAAACTTTAAAGGAAATGGATAAAAGAATAATGCTTTTGTCAAAATAAGTCCTGCATTTATGAGTAAATATTTGCTGTAGTTTTTGTGTACTCACAATATAGTGACCTTGCATTACAACATCCATTTTCTTTTAAACACAATTGTCCTTATGTTGAGCGTTGAATGTAGCATTAAATTTTCAGAAAGCATTATTTTTTAAAAATTAAATACAATGAATTATGTAAATGTATTCAATTTGAAAAAACTTTTGATAAGTGCATTTTTTCAAGGCTTGAAAATTATATTGCCCGGCATGCCCAAGACATGTAAAAATTTGATTGGCATGTATTTCATAATCTTACCTGCCAGTGTCAACTCGATTCAAGTAAGTTAGCGGTGCTAGTTAGCGGATGCCATGAAATACCAATTAGGTTTTGAGAAAAACTACCGAGATGTTAGATTGTACAAGAAAATACCATTAAAAAAAGAAGGAATAAAAGAAAATTCGACTTAAATATTTTTTATTTTAATTCTATAAATAAGAATTTATTAAACAGAGTTGGTTAATTCTCCAGTTATGCTCATTTTCATTAAAAAAATTATGGTAAATTTTTTTTTAAATTTATAGAATTTTTTTTAATTTGAATAAAATAATATAAAGGTTTATAACATGTTGAAGTGCATGCCCTTGTATAATTTTTTATATTATTTCTTCGTTAATAATAATGTTCTGCATTCATTTCCTTCAATATTTAAACGTACTTCCTTGTTAATAATTCCTTATACTTTTATGCAACAGAAGAGGAATTAGGTATTATATTTAAGCAGGAAAAACAATAGAGTTAAGTGTGATTAACTTTATAATTTAAATAACTTAAAACCTGAATAAATTTTTGCGTTTTAAAAATATGTTTTTGTCAATATTTTCTTTATTTACTTGCTGGTTTTAAATTCAGAAAATGTCATTGTAGAAACTAATATTGGGTGCAGAAATGTGAATTTAGTGAGAATTAAACCATTCTGAGATTTTTTTAAAAAACAAAACAGTGATTTCAATATTAATTTAAATATTCAATTGATTAAGTTTTTCCTTGTAGTAAATGACAAATAAACTGTTGTTTAGATAAACAACACTTATCTGTGTCTTAAATGTGTACATTTTTTAAAACATAAATAATAATTACTAAATTTTTATTAGAATCTAAAATACCCATGTATTTGAATTTTGTGTATTTCCTCTAAATTACAAAACCCAGGTATTTTGCATCCATAAATGTACCTAGCATAAGGTTCTAAAGATGCAGAGTTTATTATTTTTAGAGGTTACATCTAAGTTAATGACTTATTTATTGAAATGGATTATATAAGTTATTACTTATAATTTTCCTTTGAAAATGTATAAATTTTTTTTCCCTCCCAAATTTTACTTAATCAACTCTGATTGTTAGAGTTTCTTTACCTCATTATAAATTTTGATTAAAAAAACATGAAATATTATATTTTTCCTTACAATACATTACAAGAGCTTAATTTTAAAAACACAGAGTTAAAGTGTTTTAAAATTAAGTGTGATAAATTGGTGCTATGATTTAAATTGTTAAGGATTTTGTTAATATTTCACAATGCAGTGATACTTTGTTTATAAATATCTTTGCTTACAAATATATAATTTAAAATGGCTTGGGTATTAACCCCTTAACTGCCGCGGGCGTATATATACGTCTCGGCAAGACGATGCGTTAACTGCCGGAGGCGTATATATACGCTTTCCCGAAGTACGATGCTTTGCATTGCGCTGCTATAAATAGAACTACACCCCCTACTTCAGAATGCAGTAAAATGGCCTTGAAAGTGTTTGCTTTGCGAATGTATTACTAATTTCGGAGGAGGGGGAATGGGATAGGGATGTTATGGAAAAGTGATATCGTATTAATCGCTTGTGTGTATTTATTTGGGTAAGGCCGGGTTTATTCTTTTTTCACTTTTGTTTCCCGTATGTATTTGGTGCTTTTTATTCTTTCCATCAACGTCTTCAAAGAAAAATGCATCGCGAAAATGTGCTGTTTGTTCAAGAAAAAAAATTTGTCGTGAATCCCGCTATCAGTGCGATGAATGTGATGTTGGTTTATGTGTCCAACCATATTTCAGGATTTATCATACAACAGCTAAGTTTTAACATCTTTTATATTGTATTTTTATTATTTAATTTAAATTTTGCATTTTCTTTCTTTCCTTTTTCTTGTAAAATTAAACTGTTTTTAAATTGCAAAGCGTGCATCATTTTTCCCACTCAAAACACCGTGTAAGAAAGTGCACTTGAGCGAAAAACGGTGGCACTGGGGAGTGAATCACGTTAATTTTACTCGGCAGTTAAGGGGTTGAATTCTTTCTTGATGTTATGAACCCACCCTTCTTCCCAAATGAGAACTTCATTGTTTGTAACCAAAGCATTAAAAAATTGTGTTAATTTAATGTAAGTTTGCATATTGATTTGTGCATTTTTTAAAATTTTTTTTTTCTTTCTGTTAAATTTATGAATGCATTGTAATATTTTTTTTATGTTTAATCAAAAGTCAGGAGATAAATACCCTGACAATAAATTTAGTAACCCTATGTATTGATTGCTATCGAAATGGGCTATAGGGGCCGTTCAAAAAGTACGTACACAAAAATGGAGAAATTTTTACCCCCTCCCCCCCTTCGTACATAACCGTACAGAAGGTCTTACTCCCCCCCCCTTAGAGTACGTACATTTTATTAGTCTTCCCCCTTTTTCATAAAAATTAAAATAATTATGTTTTAAATAAAATTAAATATTTATTTAATATAAATTATTAATTTAAATTATTTAAACAATAACTCCCAACTTTATGTACGTACTTTGTATAATAGCTCCCCCCCTCCCCGTCATACAAAACCGTACAAAATAGCAAATCCCCCCCCTTCGGGATGTACGTACTTTTTGAACGGCCCCATAGATGGTGTAGAGCAGAACTCTCTACCAATGGCAACACTTTGCATGCTTTCATTATTAGCTTGTGGAGAATCATAGAAGAAAAAAGTATGCTAGTTTGTCGTGATTTTCATACAGATTAAAATCTTTTTAAGTTGGGAAACTATATGGAATTGAAAACTACATAAAATACAGTTCTAAAAGAGAGCATCATGGAAATTTAAAATAAATATTTTTATTAATTAAAAAAGAAAAATATTAAGAAAAGGAAAAATATTGTAGTGCATTCCTGTACAACTGAAAAGAGGGGGAGAGGGAAGCAAGAAGGTCCAAAGGCATGGACCCGGTCTTCTCCCCAGATGGCGTATTTGAGCGTTGCAATTGCCTATAGCCTGTTAAAGGTTCAATGCATTATTGAAAAAATTAATAATTTTGAAGGAATATGATATATTTTTGTTACGAAGTTTCAAATTTCCAATATTTCCTAATTACTTCACAGATTCCACTTTTAAATTTTAAAAAAAATGATAGTTTAAATTGTGTTTTATGTTTAAATTGTTTAAATAAATCTGCTAAAAGTTTGAAATTCTTTTGGCTTTTGCCAAAGTTGCCAATATCTATGGCAACTCTGTAGTTTCTTTGGAATATAGGCTAATTTTGCAAAGCTGTGGCTAGCTTTAAAAAAATACTGAGTCTGCCTTTTTCAGTATTGTATTGTCCATCATTCATTGTTTTTGAGTAGTCTTTATTTTATGTAGTATTTAGCATATTATTTTTGAAGTGTTGTTATACATGTAATCTATTTTGTATATGTAATAATCTATTTTGTATATGTAATTTTTACATTTAATCTATTTTTTGTATAATTCCAGATCAGAAAATGAATTTTATTAAAAAGAAATTGAAAAGTCATAAAAAAGATGATGAAGAAGAAGAATATGAAAAGGCAGTGTATGAACAATCACTCCATCCTCAAAACCCTGATCAGAAAAATAAAAATACTGAAGAATGGCAATTTTTTCAACAATTATCTATGAAAGTTCAAGACACGGTTCAGAAAACTCAAACAACATTAAATAAACTGAAAGACACTGTTCCAAATGAAGATGATCCTTTTGAAGCTGATAATGAATTTGCATCCAGAGAAGCTTCTTATGGCACTACAAAACCTTTAAGAGCACCACCTCGACCCCCCGCTCCAAGTGGTGATAAAAGTTCAACTGTTGATTTGGACTTTGGATCTGATTTTTCTCCAAACACTGCATCAAAATTACCTCCTAGACCACCTCCCCCTGGATATTCCAATGTGGCATTTCCTTCTGATTCAAGTGCCTTGCATGGGATGAATAGTAAGAGTAGTGCTTCACCTGTACGACCTCCACCACCTAATCCTGGTAAAGTAGATACGACTAATTTAGCTTACAGTGAAGCAACTTCAGGATCTGTACTTACAGAACTGATTTCTACAAAAACTACTGAATCATTTAACCTATTGGATGAATTTGGTTTTAAAAGCGATACTGGTACAACATCAATGACATCACATGCAAACATGCAAGATTTATTATTTTTAGATGATAAAGAAGAAGTTGATCCATTTGACACTTCATTTGTTAATGTGACCAATATAGCCCCAATTTCTTCTGTATCAGAAATAAAGAGAAAAGAATCTCTTGTAAAAAGTTCTGAAAGTAGTTCCAACCCCTTCTCTAGCTCTATGCATTCAAATGATTGGATGACCACTTCCCCAACTCATTCTGACAAAGCTAAGAAGGCAGTAACTAATCCATTTTTCACTAGTGATATCAAATCAGAATCTCGTGAAGAAAATACTCAATCTTCCTACTCTCATAATCCATTCAGTTTTGGCAATTCTAATAATGTTGCTTCAGATCAAGATGACTTTTTTGGAATCAAAATTGGACCATCTTCTAGTAAGGAAAACATAACTGATGATTTATTTCAAACAAGTGAAGAGTTGCCTAAATCTCCCACGTTTGAATGTGGAGGATTTGTAAATTCTGCTTTTAATGATAATATTGAACCAGAACAAGAACTCGAAACAGATAATGGTTTTTCGCAGCACCTTGAAAATTCAGTAAATCTAGTTCAAGGTGAAACATTAATGGATGAAGTTAGCATGTGGAATTCCAGCAAGGTTAATGAAAGTAGCATATTATCAGATGATGCAATCGTGCCGTGCAGTAATCTAGAACCTGAAAAAAATGCAATGAGTTCATCTTCAATGTGGAATTCTGATACTGTGAAAACAGAAATTTTATTGCCTGACAAGTTTAATGCAAAAGATGAAAAAGATAAATATGACGTAGAAATGTTTAATGCAAATAAGTTGGAGGACACAAGTTCAAGTAAGAAACAGTCAAATGAAACTGCTTCAAGTATTGCTGATACTCCTGTTGAAGAAAATGTATTATCAGCATCCATTAATGAACTTTCAGAGTTTACAGTACCCGAGGAAGATAAATCTGGTCCTTTAAATTCCGAAAAAGACATTTCAAGTGAATTTTTTCCAAATGTCTCTGAAGATTTTTCCTCTATATCTCATCCCAAAAGGGATAGTATCTCACAAAAAGAGAGCTTTTCACGAAAAGACAGCATTACTGAAAAGGATGCTTTATTACAAAAAGAAAGTATGCCTCGTAGAGAAAGCATTCCTTCACGAGAAAATATCCCTCGTAGAGAAAGCATTCCTTCAAGAGAAAATATCCCTCGTAGAGAAAGCATTCCTTCAAGAGAAAATATCCCTCGTAGAGAAAGTATTCCTGCTAGAGAAAATGTTCCTCGAAAAGAAAGCCTTCCTAGAAAAGAAAGTATTCCTAGGAAAGAAAGCATTCCTCGTAGAGAAAGCATTTCTCAGAAAGATGGCCCACCTGTTAATCTCCCTGAAGAAAATGCATATTCAAATTTTAGTGAAAGTTTTAAACCATTTGAGAAAGAAAATAATGCATTTCAATTCAAAATAAATTCACTTGAACCTAAAGTAGACCCTGATTTTGATGCCTTTGCTGCAAAATTTGAAAGTGTTAAAGATAATCAGGCCTCAAGTGCTTTTGATCCATTCATGTCAAAGCGAGCACCCACACTGAAGAATATCCAAGATAATTACAAAGGATTTGAAAGTATGGATGAATTTGATCCTTTTCGTGTCACCAGTAAAGCAGAAAATAGCCAAGGTATGATGAAAAAAGAGCCTTCTAGGGATTCATTTGAAGATTATGACACTGAAGTTGATTTTTCTGTCGTTATAAAACCTAAGGTAAAGGATAGTAGCGATGTCAAATTAGATACAATGGAACCACCAAAATTACTTCCACCTCCTAAAACACCAACTAAGGCTTTTGATACTCCTATTTCTAGATTTAATCCTTTTGACAAAGACTCTTTTGATAGTCCTGAAATTAGTAAAGTTACTGAGAAAGTGTTGGAAATTGCTGAAATTGATGATGAGCCAGTGCCTGCTTTAGGGGAAGCTGGAGTTCGAAAAGCAGATTCAGTTGAAACTCCACTGTCTCCTTTATTTGATGAAGATACTTCTCAACCATTAGAAGTTTATCCCAAACCATATGAAAAAGATTGCTGGGAAATGGTCCTTAGGCAACCAAATAAAAAGAAATTAACTGGAAATCGTTTTTGGAAAAAGATAATTGTGAAACTTTCAGAAAATAGTGTTTTACAACTTTTTAATAAAGTTGATGACAAATTGCCATTTCAGGAATTACCTTTACAAGTAAGGATTCTTTTAAAATTTTTGTTGTTGATTTTGAGCTAAAATGCTTTTTAATAATGATCATATAGAAAAGGAGTACACACACTACGACCTGGGGCTTATATATGGCCCTTCAATGGTCAGTATGCAACCCATTGCTTTCCAACCAAAAATTAATTTTAAAAAAACTATATAACTAGCATATGAAATTTTATAACTCTTTTTAATTTTAAAAACAAAAGCCTCGGAAAACCCCCCCTCAAAAATTAAAACTACGGTGGTAATAATTAAGCTGTTAGCAATTTAAATCTTTCAACAATTCTATTTTTAAAGAACGTTTTATTAAACAGAACCATGTTCAAAACAAAGGTAGTTCAAGGGTTTATTTAAAAAAAAATATAGAGATGTAAGTAAAGAATTTATTCTATATACATTAAAAATTTAAATAAATTTTTCCTCAGAAAAAAACTAAAGACCTGCTATAATTTAATTTTATTACCTAAAACGTTTTTCAAGTCAAAGACATAATATATAAATATTGTCTTTTAATATTAGGAACAAATTGATGTTGTTTTTATTACAGTAAGGACTAATTAAATTTCAATCAATTTATATAAATATTAAATTCATTGTAGTCCACAAAACAAAAATAAAAAATATTTTGCAGCTATGTTTCAAAATAGGTTGTGTACTCTTAATAGAAACTCGTGTAGACTGTGGATTGAATAATTTTTGAAAATGAGCTGCAGTTTCACATTTGTGAAGGTTAAAATTATTCTTAATAATGTTTCATGAACTGAAGACAATAAATGACTTTGAGTTTAACAATAAAACTTTTATCCACTAAATTTTAAACAAATCAAAAAAGATAAAAATTATCACTTAAAATTTTTTTAAATTAATTAAACATAATTTAACTGATAAAAAAATTTTATTGAATGAAAATTGGTGTTAATTAATTTTTTTAAAATTGAATACATAATACTTTATTATCTTTATTCATTTCAAAGATCTATTATCTGGATATGGAAAAATATATTTTCTTGACTTGTCAAAATCAGGACAATTTGGTCAATCAAATAAGTTTTTATTCCTTTGAGTTGATGAGGAATCAGTGAAGTTTGTTGTTGAAATGTTCACCTCCTACTTGCAACTTTTCTGAGCGGTTTGACTCCAACTCCCATATGCTAAAATTTTTTATAAAAGAAGTAAATATTAAAAAATATATTTGTGCAAAATTTTATAATTGTGTAAAACCATTATAAGAAAAGAGCTGGATATCAATATCTCTCACACACACTTGTAAGCGTCTTAAACACAACAGGAGTGTTTAGTGAGTATTCATGAACTAGAAAACTATTACAAATGATTATATTTATTAATTGCATTGCTTTTAAATAAATTTTAGCTAAATAAATCAACCATAATAATTATTTATTCATAGACTCAAAAATATTCAAATTAAGTTTGTAATATGTTATGATTTCAATAATTGTCATAATATTCTTTTAAGTAATATTTTTGTTCATATAATTATAAATATTTGTTTAAATAATTTTCATAAAAATCAAAAAAAAATTTTCCTTTAACCTAAGGACATAAAATTTTTTATTTAACTATTGTTGAGCTAACTTTTTGTTTTGTTTCTAACACCGACTCCTACTCCTACAAAATTTTCTTTGACTTGGACTCAGCAGTCTTGATTTGAATTAGATTGAAATTATTAAATGTTAAATTTTATTTTATTTTTTGGTATTGCTCTTTCATTTCATCCACTTGGTGTTGAAAAAACCTATATATTCCTTTTTTTTTCCTAAGATTTTTTCCTCTGTGAAAGAAGCTTGCCATCCCTGTTTCTAAGATGAGCAGTTTTCCACCATTAAGAGATACTTTATCTTATGGCAATTGAAATAATGTAATGTACATAAATTATCTCAGAGTAGAAACATTTTGTTTTAAAAACGCAGCACTTTTCTGAATAAATGTTAAGTTCTTAGATTGAGCTGTTTTGTTTTATCTCTAATTATCCCCAATTATGTATTTTTTGGCTTAGAATTTATTTTACCACTATGCATGGTTTTATTTACTTTTCTCATCAGTTGCTTTTATGTTATGTTTAGTTTTGTTTTAGTTTTCTTGCATGATTAACTTTATTTTATTTTATTTTGTTAGACAGGAACCCTGAAACGATGAAAGGAAAAGTGCTTTGAAAGAACACATTATTCTAATATTTAATATTAAAAAACTTTGAATCTACTTTACACAGTTATATTTGTCCTACTGTGATTATCAAACAGTTATAAATGCATAACTGCATTTATTTTACTTCATGAGTAAAATAAAATTCTTCCAAGGTAGGTATTTTAATATACTTTGACAGACTTCTTTGATAATAATGCTTATTTTCATTATTTTTGTATAATAAAAATTTTGAGTTTATAATTGCAGTGAAACCTCACATTGTGGACACTCTTAACCCTTTTGAGCCGACTGTCACATATATGTGACAGCAAGAAACGCGCTCACTTCCCGGCCGACACACCCGCGTGTCAGAGAGTTTTCTCGTTCACCCCCGACCGTCACATATTTGTGCCAGCGTTTCGGAACGTTTTAAAAAATGAAATTTCTTCCAAAAGATGGCATTGTATGTCCATATGGTTTCAGATACATGTGGATTTGACCTTCTACTCAAGATGAAAGTACATTCACGTGGTTTTTAGGGGAAGGAGAGGAGGGGGGGAATGTTTTATGAGGGCCCTTTAAATTAGCACGTGATATTTATTTACAGTAAGTAAGGGAGTTTTTTTTATCTCTCGCTACTTTCGATTTTCGGATTAGTTTTTAGTGGATAATTAGATCTTGTAGGCTTGAATTTTTTTTCTTTTTACCGTTAGAATGTTGAAGCGTCGAAAATTTTTAACTGAGCTGGAAATAGAGGAAATTATGCGAAATATTTAAACTTATTAATATTTATATTACATTTAAACAAGAAATAACTTAAGTAAATAAAGTATCCATAGAAATATATATAAAGCATATGTCACTTAAATACTCTACAGAACAATATTAAACAACGCGCTGATATTTCGGTAATTTCATGGAATTAGGCTTAACATCGAAAAACCCTCCGGCCCTGGGGAGACACACGCTAGAGAGACTGCCGGCCTCAGCGGTAAGCGCGCTTTCGCGCTTTGCGTCGCGAAAGGGTTAAGAAACTAATGTCTCTTATTATGGACATATTTTTAATTTTCTGTGCAAAGCAGACACTCTCATAACTAGGCGCGAATTGTCATTTATCCCCAGATATGTTGTTTTCTATCTCTTCAATCTGGACACCAATTTTTCTAGATTTGAAAAAAAAGAAAAAACTATTTTTGCTTTAAATTCCCAGAAAAAAATATGGAACTTGCCACCATTTTTAAAGCATGTAAATATTTTGCTTTATCCATAACTCAACATATTGTTACGCTATTTCACTACTAAAAAAATACTACAGAACTCTTCACTACTATGGAATTCTCCATTCTCCTATCACCTTCCTTATCTTTGCAAAAAAAAAAAAGGGGGGGGGAATGATTCTGCTCATATGAAATATTTTGGACTTTGGCATAATTTGATCTTTTCACCTGAAGGATGCAAGTTATGAAACCCCACAAACTGAAGTGTTCCTTGAAATGCTTTCTTCCCCACTAGCAATTCCTTTCCTCTTCTAATTTATTCATACCTAGTATTTAACGCAGCTGGGTAACGAAAAAAAATGAAAACGAAATAGAAATCTAATCATTGAGGTGTTCATTTGAATCAAACATTTATTCAAACGTTTGACTGATGATCAATAATGAATGTAACAACTCCATAGGGCCTTGTACCTTACAAATATGTATTGCTGCTTTCTTTTTTTCTGTGTATCGCTGGAGGTTTACCTTCTTCAAGGTATTATAAAGTCATAGGGTGGTGCTAACCTAATAATTCAAATTGATTAAGAAAGTGACCTGGGACTAAAAGCATACATTTGATGTATGACTAACTTGAATATCGGTGTAAATTCATTTCTCTGTAGCACTGTGTATATTATATATATCAGTCTTTTTTGTATATTATTTTGTATTGAAAAAATCTATTTCAGAGTTTAAATATATATGAATGTAAATAGTTATTATAAGTTATTTAATTATTTCTATATCATTGCAATTGTTCTCTAAACAATTTATGGTGTTAAAAAAGTTCGTTATTACTGTACCCTTCCTTAGACTAATAACTTTTATAAGCGGTCCCAAGAGTGTTTGCTGAACTGAGGTTTCATTGTAGTATATTAGTGTTAGAAGTATGTAATAAGGTGCGCAAAAATGAACTAGATTTACACTGAACTTTCCATCTGCTAATGCAAGTTCTTAGTTCTGAAAATTAACATCCAATTGACTATTTCTGGTGATTAAAATTTAGATTTGAAATTCCAAGTTTAAAGAAGCCTTTTTACCTAGTTAATTTTTTTAAATGGTAATGCATTTAAAAAATTTTATATCTTAAAGGTCTTATGAAGTTGTTGTTAAGAAAGCTCTTAAGAAAAAGTTATTTGTCATTTTTAATTGTTAATTTTCTTTACAATCTTTAAGGCTCATGAAATGCATGGTATAGCAAGAGTTATTTATCAGTACCCAAAGGCAATATCAATTTTTGCACCTTTTTGTGCTTTTCCCAAACTATTTTAGTTTTTGAACATGGAAAATCAGAATTTTGCTGCAAATATTTGCAGTATAATGAAGACAAAAAAGTTAAATGAATAGTAATATTTTGAAGATATAATTTTGTTACAGAATAACTACAGACAAAAAAAAAAAGCTAAATTTTCCTGTACAACTTTCATACTAAAAATTAGATTTACAAGCATGCAAGCACAATAAAGAAATCAAAAACATAAAAGAGTGATTTATAGAAAAGATTAACTTGCAGATAAAATTTAAAATTTCTAAAAAGTAATAAAAAAAAGAGTTTAATTTATTTAAATAATATGGTAATGCAGAAAACTGAAATTTATGATATTGAAGAATTGAATTGGTACTTAAAAAGAAAGAATTAAAAATATTTTTTCTTACTGATTTTCTTGTATTTTTTTTCACTTAGCAATTTTATTTAGTTCAGCTTGTTATTTATCTTTTATATTTTTATGGACTATCATTATAATTTTATCCTTTTTACTTCATTATTTTTTTTTTATAAGCAATGAATCTTATAGATATTTGTTGCTGTTTTTTTGACGTTTTTATTATAACAGGATATAACTGCAATGCTATTTTAATGTTTTTGTTTTGCATAGTATCTTCTTTTTTGATCTGTTATCTGTTGTTGCTCTCTCGCTCCACCATTAAATGATACATTTAATCAAATTAATTATTGTTTTTTATGTAAGCTCTATGTTTTTTTAAGAGTAACATTTATGGAATGTAATTTTTTGCAAATGTACTCAAAGCACATATTTCCTAAAAACTTTATCAACATAATGTGTTTGGTTATTTATTTTTTCTAGGCTTGTTATTCATTATCAGAAATAGGCGCTCAACAATATGATCAATATGGTAAAATATTTACTGTCAAACTGCAATATAAATTTTATAGAGAAAGAGTGGGAGTGAGGCCTGGCCAAATATCGAAAGTTACTCAAGGCCAAGTAACATCGATGGGAGATGTAGCTAAACTTGGGTTACCCCTTCAACATTCTCCACAAACTTCACAATTGCTTAAGATTGGATCTCAATCGTACATAGATATAAAGTTTTTTATTCAGGTATTGTAAATTTTATTGATCTTTAATATGAAAAATGATGTTTTTTATTTTATTTTACTAATGTATTTTTGGAAAACTTTTTGTAGGAAGTTGAAGATGCTATATTTCGGATGGTTGTACACAGGGATAGAGTACTTACTTACAAAACGGAAGAAGTTCAAGTAATAGCTCAGGATGATTTCTATGTAGAGCAAAGCAAAACTGGCCACATTGATAAACAATTAGCTCGAGTGCGAATTTTCTTTTTAGCTTTCATTACAGGTAATTTTGTTAGCTTTTTAGTGTTACACCTATATATGCACTATAGTTATCATGCATGATTTTGTTGTTTGCTAAAGATTTTTTATTAAAAATTCTTCCATTTGCTTTAAAAATAGTGAGAAATGTAATATTTAATTTAATTTGGTTTAATCCATCACAAAAAGTAGTGAGTTACTCATAAAACTAAATTTTAGGAAGTTTCTTTTGGTTACAACCAACATTGTTTTTTTCACTTATTTACATTTTTACTCATTTAAATTTTTACTCATTGCTGATATCCATAATCCATCAACATACTTAGATAATTGATAAATGCATAGCTCTTTCTGCTGAAGAAAAAGAAAAATTTTACTATTAGATAGATAATAGCATGGATTGCTATTAGATAAAAATGTTGGCATCTGTAGAAAGTAGCTTTTCGCTTCCTCTACAGTTCCATTCATGGTTAATCCGTGTCATTTCATCCAGCTGTGGTACCACAATATCATATTTTTATAAAAATTAGTCCAGCTATTGAAATATATTTCAAATGTATTTAATATTGGCATTAGCCAAAGGGTTCAAAAGTTAATCTTTTGTATTTCTGCCCAGAGGGCTCTCTTGCTGTCATTTTAATTCACATACCAAAGGCTATTAGTGACTCACTCATTTTAAATTTATCCTTTAATAATTATTGTTTTTCGTTAATTTAAAGTATGGAAATTCATCCTTTTAAAAAAAAAAATAATATGCAAATAAGTATCTTACTTGTTTAGCAAATCAGTCTATTTTGGCATTTTTTTGAACAGCAAATTTGTGTAATTTCAGCTGCTGATTTCTTGCTGTACAGCCCCTTCAGTTTAAATTTTTTTTGTTAAGGTTTAAAAGTGCATGAAAATATCTAATAAAAAAATGATCAGTATATATATATGTTTAAAAAAAACTTTTTCTAATGAATTCCTGTAAATTAAAGTACCTGCAGATTTGTAATTTTAATGTTTAGATTGTAACAACAATATTACAAATTATAAGAAATAAACAAAATACAGAAATTACTTATAAAATAAAATTTAAAATTTTTTCGCATCCTTTTTTTGGAGGGGGGCAGGGGCTTGAGAGAATTAGTGACGAAAAGAAAATTTTGTGCTTCATTTGTTATTTTTGTAAATTGATTTATTTATGATCACACTGCTCCAGTTAATACAAAATCTGAGTCTGAAAGAAATGGGGTTAAAACTGAGCAAGGTATGAAGGTACGTGGGATTAATGGGTAACCTCTGCCCCATTCATCACTAATTACTGTAATTTAATGGAGAGGTGCTGCTCCCGCAAAATTTGACAAAAAAAAAAGTTTTTCATCAGAAAGTCTGCACCATCAGATACACCTTGCAGATTATATACAATATAAATAATTGAATATTTAAAAGTCATTAAAATAATTATTAAGTATACAATACATTAATCTATGCAATTTTACTTTAAATCAGAAATTATGTATTTCTATGATTTTTATAACTTTTCAAATGTGCGCAGAAATGTTTCATCTGCAATTGTGCTCAATTCCAACGCAAAGCAATCGCAAATGCTTTACATTACTAAATACTAATTTTAAATGCTCCAATTTTATGTAAAACAAGTAATTCAAATAAGTTTTAAAAATATATTGATGAAAAGAATCTTGCTCAGCACTAAATTGTACCAGATGATTGTATAGAACAATTGCTATCACATTGCTTAATCGCAATTTAATTTGAAATATTAAAATATTATTAAATCAAATAGTGAACAGCTTAAAATCCTGACAATAAATCAACAGAAATATTAATAATAATTAACTACAATAAATCTTGTTTGGTGCATAATTGTACAATACAGAACAATCCCGAACACATCCCATTTCTTATCTCTAACTTTAAATTTCTAAACTTTAAACATATCAAATGAAAAACAGCCAAAAATCTTTAAAATAATTGTTACAAAACTTATAAAATATAAACAAATAATCTTGTTTTACAGAAAATTAAAGTATAAAATTATTATGAAAGCATAATTTCTATTATAATTAATTTATAATATTATTTAATTTATTACATGATTTATAATATAATAATTTATAATTAATCAAATGTTTAACCAGCTAAAAGTTGTCAAAATAAGCATTAACTCTCTTAGCGTCTCCCCTCTCTCTAAGTTTCTTATTTCAAGCAGCAGGCACATTTAGAAAGGTGCTACCTAAATTGTCGAGGGTCGGACAAAAGGTATGCTTCCCCCCTTCTGCTTCAATTTGTGGTTAAAAGGGGTGATTATCGGTCTAGGTGGTCAAGGAGGGTCTGAAAGTTTGATGGATGAATTGTGAATTCACTTTTCTGAAAGTTGTTTTTGAACTGTATACAATCTTACACTTTTCTCTGAAGTATCAAGCAATTCTTTCATTCTGATAAGATAATTACTTTCAGATTATGTTACATTCTTTCTTGTCCATAGCTTTTTTACAATGATATAGTTGAAATATAACATCAAGGGGGTTTTACGAATGTTTAGTGAGTTGGTGCTTAATAGATTCTTGTGATTGATAATTTTTCCTTCCTGTTTCTTGTGATTTCTTTTATTTACCAGATACATTTGCGGCTACCTTCTAAGTTTTTTATTTTAAAAAATGTGTGTACATTTTAAATTACCTCATTTCCGAATTCAAAGTACAAGTTCGGTGACATGCATGTTAGTAATAAGTCATATTTATCTTTTAAGTATATTAATGATAATTTTAAATTTAAAAAATAATTAATGAGTATATCTATAATAATGTTCGATTTGAAAAATAACTGCTATTAAATAGATATTATTTATTTAATTCTCGTTTTATTTATCTTTTTCTTTGAAATTAAGTAAAAAAAAGAGCTTTTGCTAAACGCTACTGTTCTAAAATGGAATATTGTTAAAAACGTACTTAAAACTTTTTAATGTATGTTGAAACTTTTTAAATAGTGCTCATATTGAATTTCAAGTTAATTGGATAATTTATTTTTAATTCGTCTTTTAAATATTTGAGTATAAATCAATAGCTGTTCTTATGACGATTTATAAAAATGACTAAAAATTTAAATTTCTATTTACACTAGTTAAGCAAAACTGCATTTTTTATTATAAATTTTCATATTTTATTTTACAGTTTAAAATCAATAATAAGTCTGAAAATAATTTGAAATCTTATAAAATTTTACATTCAAAGAATAAAAATCAGTACAGGAATCATTGCACGAATATTATTTTGTCCATTGCTGTTAAATTCAGAGGAATGAGTTTTACAATATAGATCATGCAATGATATATATTTGGAAAAAAACACGTGGAAGTAGCAGAATTTAAATATACAAAGATAAACATATTTTTTACAATAATTTTCGGTAGTATTGATTTAATAATAATTTTCGGTAGTATTGATTTAAAATATTTAATATCGAACATTTTTTTAAAAATTCAACTCTTTGCACCATGTTGGTTCACAGAATCAGTTATACCACACTTGTAAAAAATGGCGTCTCATAAACTCAATGGTAAATAACAAATAACAAGAATTTTTTTCGGCTTATAGAATATAGTTCTTGAAAAATTGGAAAATGTGTTAAAAGGACTTCACATCACTTTCTCTCCCTATCTATTAGTAAAAGAACGTAGTTCTGCTTTTCTTTTTCATCGAAACAAACTGACAAGAATTTGAACTAATGATTACAACATAAAAATGCTTTGATATAAGAAAAGGTACCACGATTATGCACACCTTTTGTGTAAGAATAAAATAACATCAAAAATGCTTTTAAAAGAAAAATTTTCAAAATTGGAAATAGTATATAAAATAAGCATAGGATATTTTTTAGTTTTTTTTCTTTATAGTGCGCAGCTTAGCAGTTATCCAGATTTTATTGTTGATTAAAATTATTCACCCTCCTTATCAACAACCCTTCAATTGCGGATCGTAAAGAAATGGATTTTTAAGACTGCCGAATATTGAATGCACCGAAGCGTCATTACTGTCCAGGTTCCCTAAATATTTACTAACATTATAATTACAACGCAACTCGAGTTTACTCCCTTGAGTTTACAGACATTTATTTGGATTTCGAATGATATGATAGCAAAAATTATCCTTTGAATCAAATTAATGATGAATTTAATTAAAAATAGAAAATCTTTTTGAAGAAAAAAAATATCTTGTTTGCAAGGTTTCCAACAATTGTGCAAGTGTTTCAATAATTAAAATATATAAAATGTGCAATGATTTAAACATTTTATCTTAGTTACTGGAATTTTAACAACAATTACTTAAGTATTTTACATATAATCGGTTATACTTTAAAAAAATCGTTTTCTTTAAAGTGTGTATTGTAATTTGAGTTGCATAAATTATTTACAATTATTTGTTTGGTTTGAAAAAAATATTTGGTTTATTAAAACTCACTTAGTTATTTGGAGTTTTAACAGCTTGTAAATTTTTTTATATAATTTAGTAAGGAAATTTTAATTTATTATTAAACTTATTTATCATTACTGAAACAGGCTGCATTTATATATTCACATATATGAGAAATGTATTTATTAATGAAAAGAATTTCAATTTCTTCTCTATCCATGAAAATGGTTTAATATCATTAAACTAAAGTACAAATAAAATTAGTGTTTTGAGTGATGGGAGTTTTAGAAAAATATCGAGAAAGTCTTTAACATTACAGAAAGAGGAAAGAGTTTTTTTAGAGTTAACTTCAATTGCCAGATAAAACAATTTTAAATTTTTTTATAAGCAAAATAATACTTAAAAAAAACAATGAACTAATTTAATAAATTAGTTAAATAACATGGAAAATTAGCAATATTAAAAATTCATTAATTAGTTCATTAAATATTACATTAGTATTTAGGCAAGAAATAATATACTGCAATTTACACTAAAATGAAATTGCATTACGAAAATGATTTGAAATTTAAAAGTACGAAACGATTTAAATTATTCAAAGATTTAGTATAATAAATTAAGCAATAAATATTTAAAAAAAATTCAATATTTCAAAAAGGGGGGGGGGAGAGCAAGGGCGGCGCCAGTAGGGGTCAGGGTGGGCAATTGCACCCCTGTCGGGCATGGTCAGCCCCTCCATCGGGAAAATTTTAAAGACTCGTCGGGAAAATAGTTTGGTCAAATTTTTTTCTAAATTATGTCAAAAATTCATTTACAAATGCCTAATAAAAATTTTTGTTGTTAACTTTTTAGTTTTTATTTATTTATTTTTAAGAATTAGCAACAAAAATTAGTAAAATATATTGTAAATTCTATGTAATTGTAGTTTCACTGCACTACTCATAACTTTGTCCATGCATTGTTGAACTAGAGACCGGATGTGATTAGACATGCGTGAAATTGACGACTTTTCGAAGTCCCTTTTAGAAATACTTTCCCTCAGACGCATCTTCATTTTCTTGGAAACTTATCTTTCAAACTGATATTCTTTCTTATGGAGAAAGGGGATACCTATTTGCTGGGGGAATAACTGACAAAGGCCAGAGGGATAGAAAGATCCTCTTCTTTACAAATTCTTTTTATGTAATGTGTTTACCAATAGTTTATGGGATCACATAATTGCTTTTTGAAATTTTCAAGCAAAATGAAAGTATAAGAATAAAATAAATTTTTTTCCTCTTTTTTTTTTTAATACTTTTAAATGAGGAAAATCATTTACTTATTCGGATTCAAGGTTTATATTTTAATCAACGCAATAGATATGCAGTCGGAAAAAAAGAAAAACAGAAACAAAATATTTTTAATTTATTATTTTTTTTATCATTTTCTTAGTAGTAAAAAGATTGTTGATTGATTCAGAAAAACAATTAAACTGTTCGTATTTAATATCTTAAAATATATATTAATGTTATATAATAATATAGTTGGAAAAATTTGTATATCTTACAATTTTATTTTATTTTATCCGTCGTTGAACAACCGACCCAATTTTCGGGTTTACCACTACTAATGTTCAACTCCGTAGCTTTGTAATTTTGAACCAATCCAGAAGACATAGAAACTCTTGAATAAGTACCCCCAGAGGTTTTGATTTGTTATGGGAACATGGAGGACTTTGCAACTCCACAGATTTAACGTGCATCAGTCGCCATTTACTACAAGGGGATTTCAAAAATCGGGATTCAGAATTTTTCCAACGCATATTATAAATATAAATATAAAAAATATTAAATATTTTATAACTATTTAAAACTATATTTTTTGCATGGCATTACCTTTGGAAGAACAAATTTTTGCAATTGTATGAAATTTTTTCGATTCAATCAAAAAGCAAAACGTTGAGGTATGACGAGATTGAGATATTATCATTCAGCTATTATTTCGAAGCTATTACTATGTAATTGCTATGAAATTAACAAAAGAGGACAAAATGAAAGATGTTTTTATATATTTATATCTCATATTAATATTGAAAGTGAACATCATTTCACCTTATTTTCCTCTTTCAATCATAGTCCTTAAAATTATCAAAGCATATATATGTGGATAACCATCAGCTAAATTACCTTTCTATATAAAAAAGAAAAATTATTTTGCTATTATCTGCAATATTGACATATACTTCAAATGAATGTACAGTGCGCAAAAAAATAAATGGACCCACCGGAAAAAATTTTAATCTTAAGTTCGGATCTTCATGTTCTAGGACTCATTCTTAATGTTTCAAGAGGGGGACATCAAATATACTAATTAATTAACGATATTTTAAGTTAGGAAATTAGACATAAAAACGTTATCCGATTAAACATACCTTTTTTCCTACGGATTCGGATTTCTGACCCCCAAAATATAGTAGTTTCAATCTGCAAATATTGTTTTAATAGTTTTTTCAGGAACTCGCTTGAAAGTTAGGGCCCTTTAATGTTAACTTTAGTTTTTGCGTATTTCACAATATCCCAAATTTTTTTTAACGAATTGAAAAAGTTTTGCATACAATTCCAATCTGATCAATCAATTCCTATTCGTTTTACTAAAGATAATTTCATGCAAAATGAATACTTTTAGTGAACATTTATTATTATTTTATTTAAGGGAAGTCGAAAAACATAAGAAATGTAAGAAGTACAATTTTTTCATCATTTGCAATTTTAAATGTCAAAATACAAATTTAAGCAAAATCGGTCAAATAAGTCCTGAGAAATAAAATTAAAAAACTCTTATTTTTCGAAATTTGGTCCCCTAACTTCTTAATTTTTAGTGACTTAAAATTCGTTAACTATGCATTATTCGTTAACTATGCATTTGCTTTAACGAATATTATATTATTCGTTAAAGCAAATTTAAATCGAAGAGGAAAGAATGTTTCGCGTTGACATGTGGTAAACAATAATCAATTAACTGTGTGAAAGGTTATTCGTTGTAGGCGTATGTCAATATGTGAAAAGCTTTTGCAAGGCGAAACAGAAATCTTGGTAGAAAATGTGCTTTCAGATTTGCAGAGAAATGAAAACATAGGCAGACAAACAGCAGCCATGTATGGCAATTTTTTTTAAAAAAGTAAGTTAGTTAATATTCGTTTCTCGAAGGCAAATTTAAAATTTGTAAATTGAAAAATAATTACAAATTTAAGCTATATTGTTTGAATCTTATATTTTAATCCGATGGACTTACTCTTTTTCTCAAATGGAGAAATTAGCATTTTGCCGGACATAGATGTTCACTTTAAAAGCATCTTTGAAAAGAAAAAGGAATCGCAAGGAGAAATTTTAAAAGTCTCTTTCAGGGACGTAGGTAAGTGGGGTGTTCAGTGTGTTCAAAAACCGCCCATTGTACAAGGCAATTTTCCTTTTTTTGAATACTATAGATAATTTTTCCGTAATTTGAGAAAAATTTTAAATATTTTATTTACTGAAAAAAAAATGGAGAATTCCCATGACATTTTATTTTAAGGCTTTTATTAGTCTGTCACAGAAATAAAATAATCCTTCCTGCCTCTTTGTTGCCCATTCATCGAGAGAGCAATAAACGCTTCTCTCCATCCCGTTCCTCATTGATTTACCACCCACAAAGCTCTCCCCTCAGAAAAGCAGCCAGCTCATATTACTCTTAAGGAAAATGTTCTTCATTTCTTGGAATGATCTTATCTCATCTACTTTTTAAAATATCGGCTATACACAGATCCTATTTACGGTTGTAAAATACATGCCTCAAACAAAGAATTCTCTTGGTTTTCTAGGACTGCATATATATGTTAACCTTTTCAGGGCATAAAACTTCCTTGGCAATTTCTTCGGTCATTCTGTCTAGAAACGTTGTCTTTGACACTCATCCTAAAAGGGCTTCGTTTTAGATTTTTCTTATTGTTTAATGTAGCATTTAACTATTTAAAATTCTTTTCACATTTTCTTTCTGATTAATTTTTATTTGTTAATTTCATCCGTTAATTTCAATTTGTATTGTGTAATTCTGTTCCTGTAAATAAAACGTGATCTTTTATTGGCGATAAAAAGAACTTAAAAAATATTGGAGGTAAGCAAATATTTGTATTAAATCAATTTATGCTTTTATATTTCCGCATATATGTAACATTTAAACTGTACAACAAATAGATTTATTTACCAAATTTGATTATTCATGCATTATTTTATGTTTAATTCCCAATTTTCGTTCTTATTTTATGATTATGAAATCGGACTAAAAAATTTTTGAAATTGTGAACTGAAAATTGAAACAACTTTATTATAATTCAGTCAAAATTGAAATGTCTATATTACATTTAATTTCATAATAAAGCACAAAAATTTCATAAATGAATAGCTGAGAGTAAGTAATCATTCAAACTATCTTAGTATAAATGTGTAAGTGTAACTTAAAGTTTAAGTATTTTTTAGAAAATTAAAAAAAACTTTCTATTAGTATCCTTTCTTGGAATCTTAATGCAAGGGAAGTTACTTATGATATTGACAAATTTTTAACTATAATACTTCGTTGCATAATCAAAATTACGATTTATGTTACAGTTTTATAAAATTAAAACAAAGGTCAACAAACATTTAAATTATCAAAAAAAGTTACTGAAATTGTTAATTAAAAAAGAATTCAGTACTTTCTAAGAATGATTTCAATCAGCTCAAAAAATTTTTTTTTTTGTCTACTTAATTTCATACATATTTATAGCAGAGTCGAAATCCCTTTTTCTTTAGCTATTATATGCATAGACCTTGCGAGGATATCATTTAAAAAAATATACGCCAACTGAAATTTAGAAAATTATGAATATTTTATCCTAACGCAACAGATTAACAGGAAACCTTCACATCCACTTATTAAATAATATCAGTTTAAATATCAGAATAGTAGCAAAGAGTTTCTAATCTGAAATGAAAAAAATTATTAACCAATAATAAATTTTTTGTAATAATAAATTAAACATAATTCATAAATTATCCGTATAATTAAGATTGTAACAATAAGTTCTGAACTAAACGAGAAAAAAAATATGCATTTAATACTTATTTTTAGTGATTATACATGCAGTAATATATATATATATATATATATATATATATATATATATATATATATATATATATATATATATATATATATATATATATATATATATATATATATATAACTTAGGAAAATTTTATTAAAATTCAGATCACTTAAAAACGAATCACGAAACAGATATGAAAAATTTATCATTGCAATCGCATTCAATTTCTCATAAATGATCTCATTATTTTTATTTGTTAACCAAAATCTTGTGTAAACAGTGTAAGCAAATAAAATTAACAATAATTACCCTGCACTAAACTATGTCTGATACTGAATAAAAAAGGAAATCAAGTTAAATAAAAGAGTAAACTAGCTTTAAAATAATGCTTTAATTCCAAGAGTTTAAAGATATTTTATGCTTTGACTTGAAGTATCCAACTCCTTAATTAGGATTTATCGTCAACACAAACTAATGAAAAAAATCTTTGTTTCGGAAAAGGTTTTAATATTCTTAAAAATGTAAGGGGTACCATCTATTTCTCTTAAAAATGAAATTTAAGTAGAAATTGCTTTAAAAAAATATCATAAAGTCATAATTGACGTACATGATACAAACATTTAAGATTAAGAATGATTATTAAGATTAATTAAGAATGGTAAGAATATTATATATATATATATATTTCAACGCTGCTTAACTATATATATATACAATATTTGTGTGTATGAGTATAAAACTTTTAAACACATAATGCGTTATACTGATTAAGTAACGAAAACGTTGTTTTTAAAGTCAACAAATTTAAAAGAATTAATTGTTTCTCTGATATTTAAATTTAATTTAGTGTGATGAGTAATTCTTTAAATGTTAAAATGCGCGCTGCCACTCTATTGATATCCAAATTTGATAGTCAGTGACCTTACGAAACACGGATTTTTTCATTCAATATTTATTTACGAAATATTTTGAGGCTTTGTATCTAATTTTTTTTTCTTGTGCTGTATATCTTTTTCATTTATTAATAATTTTTTGTTACATTATTAAAGTTTTACACCTTCTATTCAATAATGTAGTTTAACAGGATATTATTGAAATAAAGAAAAAGAAAAATTTGTGCGAAGATACATTCATTTACCGACTTCTGTGAGTGTACTGTATATATATCTACGAGTAATTTTCGTTAAATGCGACAATTTAATGTAACTGCTATTGAAATCTGATATCATAGAATAAAATGAAATTTTTTTGTAAAGTTTATTTAACACCATTATTATTAGCTTTTTGGAATGATTTTACGCATTGTTATTTTCCTGCATTCTCTAAATAATTAATATAAACTATATTATTCAATCTGAACTGTTTAATAAAGTTTTGAGATTAATAGCACAAAGACTAACTAAAAATGAAATGGAACATGGAAGTAAAAGCTATAAAATTATAAATTGTAATTTTTCTGGCACTTGAATGCCAAGGAATAATTGCAAACTGCTAAATGCTTGTAAACTATTGTACATTGCTCTCTATAAGGCATTAACTAGAGTTACTTTAATAAACGAGTTTTTTTTTTAAAAGAAATATAGTATTCCAATCCAAAAGGTTAAAAATTAAAAAAAAAATTCCTATGTGTCGTATTTTCTTAAAATTACCCATGTATTCTACTTTGTAAAGAATTCATTTTATATATATATTATTTTGGCTGCTTAAACGCATTATAATTTGCGGTGAACAGATGAATTTTTATTGATATTTTATACGTCAATTTTTGACAATACGAGGGTTGCTATTTATATTTCTGGCCTAATAATGAAAAAACAAATATGTAGGATCGAAATTGGTTTTATTGTTTTTCAAAATATTCTCCATGATGATCAATACACTTTTGCATGCGTTTGAACCAATTTTTAAAGCACTTTTTACAGTCCGATTGAGGTGACTCTAAAACATGCGCTTTGAATGCATCAACCGCTTCTTCGGGGGTCGAAAATCGTTGTCCACGTAATTTATTTTTGATGTGTGGGAATAAGAAAAAGTCATTGGGTGCCAAATCAGGGCTGTACAGCGGATGACCCATCAGTTCGATCTTTCGCTCCGTCAGAAATGCCTTTGTTTGAGTCGATGTGTGAGAGCTCGCATTGTCATAATGAAGAATGATTCGCCTGTCCTTCTGCTTTTTTCGAATTTCTCCGATGACTTCTGGCAAACAAATGGTGGTGTACCATTCAGAATTGACCGTCCTGCGTTGCTCTAACGCCACTGTTGCCACATGACTGTTAATGCCGAAGAAACAGGCAATAATTTGTTTCGATGTGCTTCTTCCTCGAACAACTTTTGTTAGTAAATACACAAGTGGGCAACCTTTGTGCTAAAATACAAACTAAAGTAGACAGCCGTTGCACTGATGAAGGTTGCCCTTTGAGCATCCGAAACAGCTGTCTGCTTTTAATAATATTTTTGTGCTCTTTAACGTTGTCTACCTTAGTTCGAACTTTTGTTAGTTTTGCCTCGTCTTGGAAGACCCATACAGTTGACTGCTGTTTTGTTTCCGGCTCATATGCATAGATCCATGATTCGTCACCTGTGTAGATGTTATACACAGCCTTTGATGTACCTTGAACGTATTTTTCCAACATTTCCTTGCACCAATCGATACGAGCCTTTTTTTGAGCGTTTGTCAGATTATGCGGGATCCAACGCGAAATTTTTTTTTTGCGCTCAAATGTTCATGCAATATTTTATTGATGCTAGTCATACTAATGTCCAAAGACGCCTCTATCTCACAGTATGTCACATGATGATCTTGCTTTATCAGTTCACGCACAGCATCGATCTTTTCTGGCACAACAACGGATTTTGGACGACCTGCATGGGATTCGTCCTGGATCGCACATCGACCTCGATTAAATTCGTTATACTAATTTTTTGCAGTGCTGTAGGATGGCACTTTATCGCTGAATAAAGATTTAAGTTCATCAAAGCACTCTTGTCTTGACAATCCACGTCGAAAGTTATGAAAAATAATGGCACGAAAATGTTCACGATTCAATTCCATTTTTTGAAAGAGAAGAACTTTTCAATTTACTGTCAACAACACAAATGAAGCTATAATGGTAAATCGTCTGCTGAATTTATGTTTAAAAATATCAAACTTTCGATTAAAATCGTCTGCGGTCGCCTAGCAACACTTACTGTTGCCAAGGCCAGAAATATAAATAGCAACCCACGTAACGGTGGTTTTATTTTAATGTTCTTTTTATTTGAATTTCGCTTATTTCCCAATCGAAGAGAAGCGTTCAACGACGTTTATGGCTTGTCTTTATTTTGATCTTCATTTAGATCACTGGTTGTGATTTTTAGCTTTTAAATGAAGCTTACCGAGAAAATTTCTGTATTAGATTATTTTATGAAAATCAAAAAGAGTTTACTTGTATGTATGTCACTGGTTTAATTATATTACATCTAGATAATAAATTCCTCAATCATGAAATTCCCCCCCCCCCCATGAAAAAACTATACGTGCTTGGTCTCTTTGTATTTATTTACAATATATATTAACATCGAGTCCCCTGATTAAAATAGCCTTTTTTTTTTGTCCGTAAAATTATGCTATCTAACAATTAAAAAAAAATCGAATTTTATAATTTTATGAGCATAACCATTTCAAAGTTCGTTCAAAACGGGGCATGATATCTTCAGATAGAATACGTGGATGCAAAAAATGTACTTAAAACTTTATTTGCAAAACATTTAAATGATTCAAAAACCAATCGATGCATATAAAAATAAAATTTGAAATCAAAATGTTCTTTAAATGTTTTGTTAAATGTCCATGAAATTTCAAATTTTTATTAACGAATAATTTTTGCGTTATGAGAGTAAGAAGCGTAGAATTTTTTTGAAAAATTATTTTTCTTCATTTCAGAAATAATTTTTACGCTTGCAATGTATGGTAAATTGCACCATACAGTACAAAATACATCGATAACAGAAATTTTTTTTTATTTAAATTTACATTAAAAGGAATCTGCACATTATAGTATCAATATTAGTGATTTTAGAAACACACTTGAAAAAAATGATGTGAGAAAAAAATGTAAAGTATAAAATTCGTTTTAATTTAGATATTTTGAACTTATATTTGTTTGAGCCCCCCTGTCGGGAGAGACTTGACCCCTTGTCGGGCAGAGTCTGGTGCCACCCTTGGGGGGGGGGGAGAAAATAAAAATGATCTCTTTGTTAAAGGTAAACTTTTGGTTTGAATAGAGGGTTCAAACGTAAAAAAGAATACAAACTATTTAAATCTATTCAAACAGAAATGCTCTAGCACAGTGAGTGATTTACGATGACAACTTATATGCTTCTCAATTTGTGAGCAGTAGGAGGTAGAAGTGGAAGGAAATATTCTGGTTGAGAAAAACTCTGGTTCGCCGCTCCAGGGACAGAACATGAACCCGAAAATGCTTGGGCAAGCTGTTTTTAGTATAGAAATCATGCCTGAGATACGCCAGGAAGGTTAAATATTGAATAAATAAACAGAAATGATTTTTCTTTAAATTAGCAAAAGAAAAAAAAATGGGAAAAAGTAGACTTACTAAAATCAGCCATCTCCTTTTATCCATGTGCTCATCATGTTGCATCATTTTACTCGAATGTTTAAATTTAAAAATTGTACATTTCCGAAAGTAAAAATAATGAAGTTGACCTTCAGCTAAAAGTGGGATTAAAGGGGGAGAAGAGATTGTACTTTTGTTGATCCTTGTAAGAGACTATTCCAGAGGTGGTAGTGGGGAGGAATTCAGTAACGACGTTTTGGTTGAAAAGGAGAGTGTCTGCTGCGCTATCGTTACATTCATGCAAACTATTTTCCCCCAGCATTGTTAATTCCTTAAATTTTTATGGATCCTAAATTATAAGAATAGATCAAGGCAAAAGTTAAAAAGAGGAAGAGTAGTAATGAAATTATGGATAATCCTTTCAACAAACTAGAATTTTTTAAGCTCAAGTAAAAGAAAAATCACCAGATAAGTCGCACCATTAGATACGCTGCAATACTAAAATGTAATGTTTTTAATCATAAACGCTGTTTTGTATCTCAGCAAAATTACAGTAGCAAAAATTGACCGTACATTCCGTTCTAATGCAACTTTTATGGAAATGTTTAAAGGAACTGCTCCTTGAAATTTTAAGAGTTCCTTCAAAAATCTTGATTTTTGTTCAGCTAAAAATATTTTGTTAAATGTTTATTATATTTACTCTGAACATTATAATATGTTAAGTTTTTATAAAAGCAATATAAAAAATATCCTGTATGAAATTACAACTATGAAATACTTTTTGGTCTGAATAATTCTCTTTTTACAGTTTAACAGTTGTTACAAAGATCTTTAACTCTCTAAAAAAAACAGTTTAGTTTTAAAAATAAAAAAAAAACTTAAAGAAAAGAAAGTACATGGAGTTATTAAAGGTAAATGAAATCAAGATTGAAATAAAGATAAGAAGTTAAAATTAGTAAAATTTATTAAACAATCAATAATGTAAAAGTGGAAATGTATACACAAAAAGAGTAGCTGCCTTTGACAACCACCTGGTCCACTTACAGGAAGTCATCACTTTTTGTATCCACATTATCCTACCTGCATGAGGTGGAACTGTAACAGCAGAAAAGCTTCTCCTTGATAAATGAGTAAGAAATACATATGCAAAAAGGCTAGCCACCCTCTTCAACCCCCTGGTTCAGCAACTGGAACTCACTTGTTTGCCCTACGTTATATTTCACTTGCATACATTATATTTCACCTGCATGAGGTGGAGCTGTAAATTAAGTTGTAACAACAGAAAAGCTTCTTTTTGATAAATATTAATACTTTTAAAAATCTTGTTGCTTCTACTTTTTCTAATTATTTTATCATTTTAAAAATCTCTTCATAAATAATCTGATCCTTATAAAGAATTTTAAGAAAGTTAGATCAATGAATATTTATTTGATGCATCAGAAATTTTTAGACAGTAAAACCTCCGAACAACGGATTCTTCCAGAACTCTGACTATGTGATCGATGTTAAGAGATAGCTTCTATTCAGAATTATCAATGCAGTGGTTGTTAAAAATAATGCGAACAACATGAAACTGTATTACCAAATTGTTAGAGCTTGTGAGATAAAGAAGAAACATGAGAACTTGAAGAAGCTTTCTCATATTGTAAAACAATTGTTCTTGAAATGTTAGAGAGGAATGCTATGGAGTTGTGTGTGTAACTATTCTTGCTGAGGATAGTGACAGTGAAATAAGTTACTTTTTTTAAAAATTAAATAGGAGATACTGAAATAAAATCAAAATTTTAAAAGGAATTTTAGCTGTTTTCAATGAAACCAAAATTTAAAACAAAGACAAGGAAATAAATAGTAAAGGAAAACACAAGCATTTACAAGAATTGGTTTAATTAAAACACTTATGAATATATAATAAATGTTAGTTTTATTAATTTTTTACAATAATTTTAATGATTATCTATTTTTTTAGGAATGCCATCAGTTGAAGTAGGTTTAAATGATATTATACGTCAAGGGAAAGAAGTAGTGGGTCGTTATGATATCATTCCAGTTGTTACAGAAGAATGGATTC
This sequence comes from Parasteatoda tepidariorum, assembly GCF_982258835.1. Taxonomy (NCBI): domain Eukaryota; kingdom Metazoa; phylum Arthropoda; class Arachnida; order Araneae; family Theridiidae; genus Parasteatoda; species Parasteatoda tepidariorum. The sequence goes on along the minus strand of NC_141765.1, from coordinate 443,498 downwards.
GGCTAGAAGATTGCGAGTTCCACGCATGTGTCATTCAAGATGAATTTTATAAGAATCGTGTCATAAAGTAATGATTGTTTGTAGCTCTTTTATATAAAAATGTAACCTTTTATGTATATGTGTATAGGTGTGTTTTCAGAAACTGGCAGTCATAGATACACATGCATAATTTAGCCTTCTAACCCAGGACTTTAGAGCGAGGATGTCCTTTTATAAGAAATATTGTATTTTTGGTCTGGGGGAGCTTTAAAATTTCCTTGGACAAATTTTAAAGCTATATCTAATTTTGCCCTCAGTTTCCACTTTTTATCAATTTGAAGATGACAATAAACAGGATGATCAGTGTGGAAAAAAGTACTAGGATATAGTGCAGTAATCTCTGATGAATTACTACACAAAGGGAAGTGATGTTCCATATTGCTAGCAGTAGAATTGCTAGAAGTTACTTAACTGAAGGGACTGTTTCTCTTCTCTTTTGATTACCATTCAAAATCATTAGAAAAACCGAAGTTTGATTTTGAGATCCAAGAATACAAATTTTTTTGTATTTCATTAGTTCAATTAAGACCAGAAGATGCTTACCTATGTTTTCCAAAACTCTCCATTTTCAGATAGGACTAGGATTAAGAATATAGTGAAACCTCCGTTAAGCGGACATTCATGGGACCAAAAAATTTGTTCGTTTATGAGAGTTGTCCGTTTACGGGAAGGGTACCCTAATAACGAAATTTAACACCGTAAATTGTTTTTTGAATATTCTCAAAGATGTAGAAATAATTATATCTACAAGGATACTGTAAATATCTACAAGAATATTTATTTAAACAATAAGAAAGATAAAAAAGAATATATAAAGAAGTTTGATATAAATACATAATTCTGGATGTAGCTACAGATAAATAAATATAATTTTCCTATTAGCATAGATACTCAAGTTAGACATATGATACCAAATAGGAGCGTACTGTCCTCAGTCCGTTTCAATTATTAGGTTCACATCCCCCTTACACCTACTTATCATTTGATAGGGAACATGGTTAATACCTTCTTGGAAAATAAACCTCCCATGATTCAAAGAAAAAGTAATGCATACCTGTAAGTCATGAGAACCTATGGAGATGATTATTCACAATTGATCAGCCATCAAGTGTCTGAATAAATGTTTCATTTATATAAACACCTCAAAGATTATACTTCTGTTCTCTTTTTTTTACCCCAGTTGTATTAAATACAGTCTTCAAATTGATAAGAAAATTAAAGAAATTTTCAATGGGGAAGAAGCATTGAGAGAAGTCATTTCAACTTGAGAGGTCTCATAACCTGTGTGGTCCAGATGAAAAGATCAAAAGATGCCGATGTCCGAATTATTTCAGGAGTGCAGTACCATTTTCTCTACTTCTACGAAGATAAGGCAAGGTGACAGGAGAAAGATTGATTTTTCGGTGATGAAATAGCTTAACAATATTTTTAGTTATGGATAAGGCAAAAAGTTTTATTTACATGCTTTAAAAATGGTGAAAAGTTGCATTTTTTTTTATCTTGCAATTTATTTAGAAAAAGTAGTGTCCGGTTTGTAGAGATAAAAAACAACGTTACAGGATCAAAATGACTGTCCGTGTCCGGTTACGGGAGTGTCCGCTTTGCGGAGAATGTACGTAATGGTTTATTCATAGAAGATTCCCGGGGAATTAAAAATATGTCCGTATTTAGAGGCGTCCGTTTTGCAGGAGTGTCCATAACAGGAGGTTTCACTGTATATATCAAAGTATATCTATTGTTAGTCCTTAAATTATTAACATAAAAATAAAGAGTCTTATTTGACAAACAAATTATAATCTTTCTCCTTATCGTCAATAATGTTGAGTAGTTTGATGCTCTTCAATTTTCACATGTACAGTCATAGAACATGGACAGTTAATTTCCAGATGACAATAAACAGGATGATCAGTGTGGAAAAAAGTACTAGGATATAGTGCAGTAATCTCTGATGAATTACTACACAAAGGGAAGTGATGTTCCATATTGCTAGCAGTAGAATTGCTAGAAGTTACTTAACTGAAGGGACTGTTTCTCTTCTCTTTTGATTACCATTCAAAATCATTAGAAAAACCGAAGTTTGATTTTGAGATCCAAGAATACAAATTTTTTTGTATTTCATTAGTTCAATTAAGACCAGAAGATGCTTACCTATGTTTTCCAAAACTCTCCATTTTCAGATAGGACTAGGATTAAGAATATATATATCAAAGTATATCTATTGTTAGTCCTTAAATTATTAACATAAAAATAAAGAGTCTTATTTGACAAACAAATTATAATCTTTCTCCTTATCGTCAATAATGTTGAGTAGTTTGATGCTCTTCAATTTTCACATGTACTGTCATAGAACATGGACAGTTAATTTCCGCATCAAGATTGACAATATAAATGACGTAAATTAATCTGGTAGATTGTTAGGTTAACTCTTAAGATCATGAGGATGGTATAGTAAAAGTTCGACTATCGGAAATATGCAGGAAATTTTAAAATTTTGGATAAGTGAAAATTCCAGATATTTGAGCTCTGAAAATTTCAATTTTTAATATTACCTTATTTTCTGCCAAAAATTCCACATTTAAAAAAATTGCAATCAATAGTTTTCAAAAATTAATAATGATATAAATGGGAAAACTATACAAATTGTCTGCAAAAATTAATAAATTAGTCTATAAAAAATAAAACTGAAATTGTGGAATAAAAATGAATTGTAAAATAACTGTTCATAGAAATAATTAAAATTGTCAATAAAAAACTAAAATGGAAACAATGTACAAAAGAAGAATGCTATAAAATAGCACAATTTATTTTTATTATTTATTGCCGAATTTTTCACTGTTTCATAGTATAATATTTATTGAAAAATGCTGCCCCATAAGGAAAAACAAAGATATATGAGAATTGCTGCTTATGGAAAAATAATAAAGATAATGTGAAAATAAACTAAAATATTCTAATAGTTACTTATTTATATTTTTTAAGAAATTTATATCTGAAATTTCCCGTAATTCCAGTTAGTCAAATTCTGGATAGTTTGACTTTTATTGTTCATATTTAAAATGTTGTTGGGCTTTTCCTGTCCAACCTATTCTAATGCCCTGAATAGTCATTGTCTTCTGATTCTGGTTCAATATTTTGAAAGGGAATGTTGTGCCTCAAGTTCACCAACATAGATAGTCTACTTATTAACAGTAATAAAATCAATAACCTGCAATCCTACAAATTTGATAAGTCTTTTATACTGCATCAAAATTTGTTGAATTCAGAATGCTTGGTTAACTAATGTAAAAAGTACTCTTAAGTTTAAGGAAAAATCTTGTAAAATTGGATTCTGAGAATATTTGTTATTCAAGGTCAAATTTCAATTTTTCAACTTGAGATTTATATTCTACTAAAGTTACGTTCTTTTTTTTTTGTAGAAAAAGAAAATCTAGATAGTGTTTAGAGTTTGTTCTACTAGAGTGATAAAATATACTTACTAAAGTAATATGCCGTATTTTTCGGCGGAAGAGCCGCGGCGCTATTGGAAAAAAAATTGTTTTTTTCCTACATGCAGCGCTTCCGACGAAATATTTTTTAGTAGCAAAAAAATTAGTCAAGGAAAGTTATTTAAGATAGAATAATTTTCTGAGAGAAAGACTATTTAAAAAAATTAATAGCGAAGTCGACGAAATATTCGCCCATATCGCGATCTGCTGCAGAACATCGCCAATTCTTAGCAAACTTTCGGCAGCAGCCTGTAAGAAAATAAATAAACGAAATAATAATTTTAAAAAAACATCGCATAAGGAGAAAATTTAAAAGGTATGCATCTTGTATCCACCCCCAGCTTAAGGAAAAATCGCAAGCTAGAAATCTATTTAGCGCCTTGGCAATTGTAATTTGAGCGAACAGAAAAGGAAGAATAGGACCCTAAATCCGACACTCACGGGACTGACGAAATGCCGAACTTCGGATCTCTTTCGGAAATTCCAATATGGCCCCCAAATTTTACTATAATTCAATTCCACTGTTAATTTCAGAAAAACCAATAAATTTAGTCAAGTTTCGATCGTAGATTATGATGGGGTGAATTTAAAACTGGCCCATCTTAAGAGAAATTTTACTAATCAAAATAATAATCTATATAATATAATCAAGAAGAAATAATCAGAATCCTATGAAGAAGAAATAATCGTTTCTTCTTTGGAGCGAGATCATAGTTCTCGTTTTTTCTTTCAGATAGCATTTTGTTTTAACAAAAGACGCTTACCTCGCAAGAAGAAAAAAAAAAGCTAACAGGGAACTACAAAAAAAATTTTTTTTTAACAATTAATGCTAAGAAACTAACAATGAATAACAACAAAAAACAAGCTAAAAACTAATAACGATATAAAAAAAACAAGCAAGCAACAATTAACAAGAAAAAATAAAAAGCGGCAAAATAAAAAAAAATTAATGAATCGAATAAAAAACCGCAAAAGGGATAGAATTCATTTTGTTGTCCACGTGGTAATTTCAATGTCAACTGGGTGTGGCCAATTTATGGTCAAACAGAAGAGGGAAATTTGGGGGTAAAGCACAAGCACAGCTGTCAAGATTGATTGATCAGTTTTTTCCAACTTCCATTTCTTTATTTTGTTCATTGGAAATGCAAGTGTTTTTACTTCTCACTTTATTTTAAACTGCTTAAGAAACATATGTTTCTTTTGACACAGATTTTTTTTTTCAAGCTTCTTTTTTATTTTTAGAAGATAAAATAAAGTACCTAAGTTACTTCAACAGAATAAAATTCCAAATAAAAAGAATATAGCTGATTTTTTTTGTCTTATCAATATAAATTTCTTAAAAAAAAAAAAAAAAAAAAAGATTAGATCAGATTAAGTGCCAAATTTTGGAATGCTGGATTAGGGGCCCCATATCGTTTTCTTTTACCCAACCCCTTTTAAATATTGAGTCACATTGGGTCATTTCCATTGAAGGAGAGGGCATTCTACTCACTAAAATTCCACCCTCAAAGATCGTGAAAGTGAGACTTATTTCCCGTTCGCTCATTTCTTCAGAATTTTTTGGGGGCCTGCTTAGTTATTTCTTATTCTTGTTATTATTAGTTATTTCGTTATTATTAGCTGTTTCGTTATTATGTATTAGTTTTTCCTCAAATTGTTAACGGTAATAAATTTTAAAATCTTTTTATTTTAAAATCTTTCTTTTAATAAATTTTTATTTTATTTTTCTTATTGCATTGTTTTACGGATTCCTGTAATCAGTTCAGCCTTAATTCAGCTACTGAACATAAATATTTTTTTATTGTTCTTCTGTTTTTTGGCGCGGTGCCAACTAGTAAGAACAACTTTATTTTATATAGTTTTGTTGTTTTCTTCTTTTTTTTTTCGCTGAAAGAGAAAACTTTTTTTGTTGCTTTTTTTGCTGAAAAAGAAATTTTTTATTATAATTTAGAAATTAAAACTTTATTTTATGAAATGCATAAAAAAATTTAATTTTTTATTATACAGATATTCTAAATGGTAATTTAAAGGTCTCTTCTGAAAGGATGCTGATATACGCGGTTCAGCGCTATTGCGGCACTTACTGTAACTTTTTTTTTTAAAAATTCATTTTTATCGAGGTGCGGCGCTTGTGATGAAGCGGCGCTTTCGCCGAAAAATACGGTAATTCACTAGACGATTTTGGACTACATCTCGTTCATTAATATATTTTTCTCTTCCTTTCATGTAACAAAAGTAAAAGTTCACTTATCTTGTTTGCTCTTCATTGCTGTTTGTCATTTTCTTGGCTTGGTTTTATTAATGTATTATCATTATTTTTAAGATCACACATACATAATGAATGCACGCTTTCTATCAATAGTTTTGAATTAATATTATTTCTTTTGAAAGCTATTCATTTAAAAGTTATATTTTTTGAACATTTTAAGGCATGTTTTAAAATCCATTTTAATATACTGGGAATATATTATTTATTTTAGATTTCATCCCCCTGATGCTTGTCTATTTGAGTTGTTGCGATTTCGAATTCGTCCTCCAAAAAACAGAGAACTTCCATTACAGGTTTATAAAAATATGATTTATGAATTTTCCAGATTAAATTTATTTTTGAAATGTGTTATAATGTCTAGAAGGGGTAGTGTTTGGATCGGTCATTTAACTTGTAGTAATTTTTTTGCTATTCAAAAGAGGAACACTAGAAGACCTGCAAGTTCCCTCCTCGTTTAATCTTTCTTATGTTTATATTACAATGTTTGTGATTATATTAAGCGTCACATTTTACTTTTTTGATTTAGGTGGTCTTAAATTTTGGATTATACTATATCTTGTTTTAAATGTTTTAGATTCACTTGCAAATTTGTTATTCTTTTAATAATTAGCAGATCAATATCAAAGTAGAAAGATATGTAATTAAGAAATATACAAATATAATGCAAAATATTTAAATTGAGATTAATCATTGTTTCCTCAAAATTAGTTTTTCTGCAAATATCCTGTTGTAAATTTGTAAAAACAGAGTTTTAAAGCGCCTGCATCTTATATTTTATATAGATGCTCTAACAGAGGTTTTGTGAAAAGTGATTTTAAACTTAAAATTATCGGTATTAGATTAGGGCTGCACAACCTTTTTGAGTGAATGGTTACCTGCACAGCAGATAGACCAATAAAGGGCTGCATGCCCAAGCATTTAGACAAACATGTTGACAGCAATTATAGTTAGTAATTGTTATATAAATATCAATGTTCTAGTCACTGAATTCTTTTTATCACTTAGCTTAGTAAAATGCTTGCTTAAAATTAAATGCTTCTAAATGTTTAAAATTCTGTACTGCGGAACTGATTACTCTAAAAAAAACATTCAGTTTTCAGCATATTCCTTTCAAAGCACATGTAAAATGCGTTTATTTAAATGCACCATTGAAAACTTTGAAGATGTTAATACATATTTTAAAAAATTGTGATTTTAGAAATTTTGTCAAAGTGCAGAGCTATAACTATTGAAAAAACGGTGGAAAAGTAATTGGATTTCCAATTAAATTTGCGCACATGAAGAGTGTTAAAAGTAATGACTAAAATTCAAAATTCGTGTATCATAATAATGTGGTATTAAAAATATTGAGACTTTTAAAACTGTGTAAATCTATAGCGCTAATCAACAAAAATAAGCGATCAAAAAAATATGTTGATTAAGAATAAGTTTTTTTAAAACTTGGAACTTGAATTTTTTTTTAAAAAAAAGGAATTTTTTGTATTTTTTTCAGATGCAGCCGCGGGCTGCATAGCAAGAATTGGCGGGCTGCAGATTGTGCACCTTTATATTAGATCTTATTTCAAACGTGTTTTCCTTTTTTCTATGAATTGTCTATATAATTTATATCGGAAAATTTTTTTATTATTTTTTTAAAGTTATTTCCCCAGGTTTGATTTATCATTTAAAGTAAGAAAAAAATCAATGAAAAAGATAGTACTAGAACATATAATATGGTGTTTTTGAAAAAAGTGGGGCATCCTATAGTTTTTTCTCCTTTTTAAAGATATGATTATTGCGTCAATTGTAATACTACCCGTTCTAGACACTAGACTTGTGTAAATTTATTTTTTGATATATTTATTGCCTGTTTATGTTACCTGTTATTGCTGTTATTCAATATTTAATCACCACAGTTAAATTTTTTTATTGAAACACTATAGGATGTACTATATTAGTACAGTTGAATATATGCTTTGTAACCACTAAAAATGAAAATAATTTTTCCCAAAATATTTTCTTTCCTTATATTAATTTTTTAATATGTATCGAGTATATAAATAATAGTTATTAATAGTATATATAAATAATAATGTTGTCTGTTTTTTTTTCAAAGCAAGTAAGTGAATTACCAGAGTTATATATTTACTCAAAAGTAATAGCAAGTTAAAAAAAAAAAAAATTAATTAAACATAAATGTCTAGCAAAATTGAAAATAAATTTTTACATATGAATTTTTCAAATTTTTCTGATACATTAGGATATGTTTTACTTTTTAAAAATTATGAAGCTAAATATCTTATTATAAATTCCTCAGAATTATATTAATCAATTAGATATCTTCAAAAATGTCTTTAATACCAGATTTTTGTTGTTATAACTCATTATTTGGCATTTAAATTCTGTTTTAAGAGAATTGCATATAAGTGAACAAATTTCAATTTTTTCAAGTATTTTTAACTGAAAAAAATGATGTCATTATTTCTGAATTAGTTTTCTGTTTTATTCTATAATTGATATAAAAATGATAGTTATATTATTCAATCTATTCAGTGAAGCATGACATTTCTAAAATTGTGTTGGATATTGGTTTTTACTTAACACTGTTTAATCACAAGATTATTAATGCATAGTATATCCATTTAATTATTCTTATGGAATAATATAAAATATTATGCATATTTTCTATTATTTATAATTAATTAATAGAAATGAGTTGTATCATAGACTCTTTCTAAACTGGACTTCAATAAACCACATATTTACTATAACTGAACGGAGCAAAAAACAATAAAACTACAAAATTGTTTTAAACATGAATGTTGAAAAATGATAAATCATCCTAAGGTCACTTAAAGTCAGTGGGGTGTAGAATTGTTTGGACTGTCGTTCAAAGACAAAGGCATATTTTATATCATAATTAGAAAAGTCAGGTCTTGCCAGAGAAATGATTTAATAATGTCTTTCTATCTTCTCTACTTGTTACTACTATCCCATAGAATACTAAAGCTGGCTTAATTATTTTTTAGTGATAAAAATAAACTGCCCTAATTTCAATGAAATTTTTTAAATAATGTTTTTTCCTATGCATTTTTTTAACATATTTATTTCACTTTGCAGTTCACACCATATATCTTCAATATTTTACTAACAGAAGTCTGAATTAAAATACAACATAACCTTGAAAATCCTGATTGCTTGGGAGCTAAGCAAGTCTTGATTTTTGAATTTTCAGATTTTAGACATCCTATTTAAACCAATGCAGTGGTCAAATTTGCAGATTTAAAACTAATTTAAAAGCATGTATTTTATTGCAATATAAATTGATGTGGTGCTTTGGTCACTATTTTCGCAGTTAATCTATAGATTCTCATGTGATTTATAAAATCTTTATAGTTCAGAACAATATTATGCCATGCAAATTCCTAATTGCCCCATTAGATAATGTCTATTTTTTTATACATTTAGTTTGCAGGATTTCATCATAAATTCAATTAAGAAATACAGTGGAACGTCGCGTATCCAGAATCGGTGGGACTTCCCGAAGTCCGGATAATAGATTTTTCCGTATAATACACCCCTAAGATAAACAAAGCTTAAAATGATCTAATAAACGATCTGAATCTAAGAAGCAAAAAGTAAATAAACGTTATTTTTTGGGCAATAATGTTTTAGTATTTGAATGTGATATTTAATCAATCGAAAACAAAATATTAGAAAAAAAATAATTAGTGCTTAAAATTTAGAAAACGAAAAAAAATTGACAGTAGTAATGAAAATATTAATTTGCTCTATCCGCCATTTTGAACTAGAACGATTCAAGGAAGAAACGGGATTCCCTGTCATTCATTAAGGTGGGTAGGTGGGGGAGAAAAATCCATTCCCTCCTTATTTGTATAGAGAAAATATGTGTAAAGAGATCATTCAAGTTGAGGGCGGGGAAGTTATCAATCAAGCGTGGGCGCGGCATGCTGATGGAGTTATCTTTATTTTTTCTTGTGGGACTGAAAGAATCACGTTAGTGGTTGTCAAAACAACGTTAAGGAAGGGCATATTAATTTCGCCTGGCTTAAGAGGGGGAGGATTGTTATCACTTGACAAGTTGAAAAGAAATCTTTTAAAGAAAATACACAGCTATCCTTTACTAAATGAGGTGAATAAAAGAATTGCATTGGAATTCTAAAACGGCCGAAATATGTCTGTTCTTTATTCATTAATAATGTTTAAATATTACTATGCTTTATTTAATCGTTTAAAAAATAATCTGGCGCAATATTACACCTCGAGACATAATTGACCACACTAACTTAGAAAAAATACAGAAAACCATCGTACTTATTGAAAACGACAATCGACGTCACGATTATCGACACGCCAAACTGTTATTTCTTCTCTCTTTTTTTATTTAAACTTTAATACATAATTTGTCAATTTATCGTGGTCGTCGGGAAAATCAACTAACCATTAGCATTATAGAAAATTGATTATTTATCAAAATTACGCCAAATACGCAGTTATAAAATGCATTAAAGAAGAGGGAATTACTGACTCAACCATCTAAGGAAAAAAAACTTCTGATTTTTAAAATAAGCATAGTATAAGTCCATAACACATCACGTAAATAAATCGCAACTAATCATTTAAAAAGCTTTAAAATGACAACAAAAAAAATTAAATTAATGTTACAAGAAACCAGAAAAAAAATTGCTTTTCTCAACGATTTAAATCAAACAAAATATTAAAAAAATAATGCTTACGTAAAATAAAGATCAATTATTTACCTTACATAGAAATCAAAAACTCCTAATAAAAAATGCGTAGGCACTATAAATATTTTATTTTTTAAACATATCCTTTAAAGAAAGCTGTTTCATTTTCGGTTTCTTATTGAGCAATTTTTCCTTAATCCTATGAAGGGACATGATTTCTTGTTCAAAAATATAGTCTCTTTGTTCCAGTCCTTTAATGGCAATATCTAAATGATTAACTAAATCGTCAGTTGAAATCCTCTCTTCTGCTATTTCTTCTTCACTATCTACACTTTCTGTGTCACTATCCTGCTTGTTTAAAGCTATGTTTTTGATCTCCTCGTCGGTTAATTGGGACACGGTTGGGGCATCATCGTCGCAGTTTAGTGTTTCTACAACATCTTCTTCATCTAATTTTTCCCTCTCACAATGACTTTTGATGTAGTGCAACAACTCTCTCACACTTTCTTTCTCTTTGTTTGGACGAAAACCTTCAAAGAGGGGCTCGTCCTCATCATTACCAAAAAAAATAGTTGCTGGCCAAATGTTATTCCAAGCATTCTTAAGGGTCTTTTGATCAACTTCATCCCACGCTTTTGCTATATTCCATATGGCAGTCTTTATGGAATAAGACTTAACGAAGTCTTGCAAGTTTTGGCCATCATTTAAAGAGGTCAGCATTGACATCAAGAATTGCGTTTTATATTTGCACTTGAAGGATCTTAAGATACCGTTATCCATCGGCTGCAAAATTGAAGTGCTGTTGGGTGGCAAGAACACAACAGAAACATTTGCCCTTTCCATCAATAACGGTATTTTGTGGGCAGAGCAATTATCCAGTATTAAAAGTGGTTTTTTTTCTTCCAAGCCAATTGACTGAAAATGCTTTCTGACTTGCGGCACAAAATCGTTGTCCAACCATTCTTCCATTAGTTGCTGGGTCATCCAGGCTTTTCGGTTAGATCGATAATTTACGGGTAACACTTTAACACCCTTTAGGGCGCGAGGGCGAGCACTTTTACCAATTGTAAACAATTTGCATTTGTGTGTACCTGAAGCATTTGCACACCCCATAATTGTCATTCTTACTTTACAGTCCTTAACACCGGTTGGATTCTTTTCCTCAGCTGCGGCTAAAGTCTCTCGGGGTACATACCGCCAAAACAGTCCAGTCTCATCGGCATTATATACTTGTTCTGGTGACAAGTCTTCATTTTTAATTAATTCTTCAAAATCTTCTATAAATTTTTCAGCAGCTTCGGTGTCAGCTTCCGCACGATCTCCGCAAATAGATAGCTGGCGCATACCATGTCTTTTTTTAAAGGCTTTCAACCATCCAGTGCTGTAGCTGCACTCCTCTTGAATGGCCATATCCTCATGAAAAATCTTTGCTTGAGCCATTAACATTGGTCCCGTTAACGGTACGCCTTCACTACGGCGTTGTCGTACCCACTCAATCATAACTCTATCGTGATCCTCGTGCTTAGCATTTCGTATATATTTCCGATCCTTCATTGCAAGAGGTGTGTCTGAGTTTGAAAAATAGTCAAAAAGTTTCTCTTTCTGTTTTTTTATATCGTACACAGTAGACTTTCCTACTTTATATTCGTCGCACAACTTAGATACTGAAGTGCCCATGTCCAATTTTCTCAGTAACTCTACTTTTTCTTTAATTGATAAAGAAACATTTTTTCTTTTCTTCGACGGACGTGAAGACATCGTAAGAAAAATAAAAAGTAATAAACAAAAATAACTTTAAAAAAACTTAACACGAATAACAGTAACTCAATTAAAACTTAATAAAAATTACGCAGTTAAAAACTTAAAAAAACAATAACTTATCAAAAAACTTAATAAAAATAATTAAAAGAAGCAAGCTGTCGATAATCACAAATTCTTAACTCACAAATGCTAGATCGGTAAAAACGAACAAATGTGACGCGTTAGATTGCTTTAAATACGAGATATTTGGCGAGAGAAATTAGTTTCAGAGTATTTTGCAAGACTTATTTCGCCAAGGTATTCGCCTGTTCCTATAATGTATTTGCAGGTGCACTGCATGAAAAAAAGGAATAAATTTCGGAGAAATCTAATTTAGTTCTTGGTTTGGAATAAAAGGACTTTTGTTAGTCAAATTCATATTTCAGTGGCATGGGAGTCTTGAAATCTTTTTCATGTCAATGCTAAAGAAAGAATGTTACCCCCTTTTTTTCCCCCGCCTCCTAAATATTGAATGGACAATGTTTCTCAAGGACATACTCCCCCTCCACGTTTACCCTTTTCTACAGTAAAAAGGTTCCAGGAAATGCCTCATCTACTAGCCAGCTGCATACGAAAGAAGGGGGGGGGAGGGGACTCAGTTGTGCTCTATTGAAAACAAATTACCCTCTTTCCCTGCATTCCAGAAGAGGAGCGTCACTAATGGTCACTCCACGGACTTGGTGGTCTTTTCTGTTTCCTTTTTTTTTTTTTTTTGAGAGGAGAAGATCAAGAGATGTTTGTTTATTTTGATTGTTAAAAAGTGTCCGGGAAATCGATCCTTCCGGGAAAGGGACGTCCGGATATGGGACGTTACACTGTATTGTCCTGTCGATCACTTTTAATCGTGTCAATCATGCATAAAATCTCAATATTTTTAATGGGATATCATAACATTAAATTATTGCTTCAATTCAATTATTTAATTATTATTTGGTACATGCATTTTTTAAATAGTGCATTTGAGTACCTCGTCATTCTTTGGGAGAGGATGTCATCCTAAATTCACATGGTCTTGTCAAAGGTTTCAGCAATAAGTGCTACAGATTTTTAAAAATGGTGATGGTTTTAGTCGTACATTTGCAACACACGAATTTGTGTCATTATTTTTTAACATGCTTTATGGAACTCAATTATCATTTTAAAACCACATGGTTTTACCGATTACTTTTCCAACACTTATTGCTATGGATTTCCACATGCTTTTTAATATTCATTTTTTACTATGATATTTTGTATATCTTATTAGTTTCTGCATCTTGTTTCCAGTTTAAAATTGATATATCTACTTTCTTCCTTGACATAAGTTTAAAAATTTTCTCTGGCTACTAGATTTTCAAGTAATACTGTATATTGATGCTTTTCACTTAACCTACCTCCTGTTTAGGCTTTTTAGAAGAGACTTTACTACATTTCTTATGCATTATAATATTAATCTTATGATATTTTATATTTTATTATTTAGGAATTAGTGTAAATTTAATTCACGTTTTTGCCGATACAATGATTTTGATTCATATTTTGTATGATACAATTTAATTTACTTAAATTACTTTTAAGTATGATTAGTTTCCTAACAATAGATTAATATTAAAAGAGTTGTGCAATATATTATAGGTTCGTGTCTTTATGACAGTCAGCAATACAAGAGTTGAAATTCGATCAGATATCTTGGTACCAGGTTATAGTAGCCGAAAACAGGGTCAAGTTCCATGCGAAAACATCCAAATAAGATTTCCAGTTCCTGAATGTTGGATTTATCTATTTCGCACAGAGAAACATTTTAGATATGGCTCCAAAAAGTCAACTGCTAGAAGACCTGGAAAGATAAAGGTTAGAATTTCACTGCATTTTTTATGATTGAACATGTTGAAAAAATAAAATTTGTAAATTGAAAATTTAGTTTTATATTTTGTTCAACTGACAATAGAATTTTTGTAACTTATAACATATATTTTTCTTTCTTTTCATAATTCCAATAGCTGTACTGCATTTAATGAGATGAGCAGTAAATCATTGCTAAAATTCTTTTTATGGTAAAGAATCAACTAACCTAAATAGCCAGGAATCTGTCAATTTGACTGTCCAGCATTTGCAAAATATTGAGATATAAAATGAGAAAAATATTTTAGCAGTTTAAATGTCACTTTAAGAAATGTCTAACCAAATAATTTGAAATTTGATGATGCATTGTTAAAGAGTATATAAAGGCAATAAAGTGATATTTTGTAGAAAAATTTGTGAATTTTTAACTGTATTTCATTTTTCAAACATTGTCATTTCACTGATTATTTTTCTTCATTTGAACATTTTCTTCGGCTCTGTTCGAGTATCTCTTTAGATGAAACAGAATGGTACCCAGTTAAAAAATCCAAAATTTTGCATAACATTAATTTTGGAAAAATTAATATTTTTTCCTTTTAAGAACATTAATACATCTAGAAGATATTCCACATAATCTACTAGAAAAAATTAATGAATAAGTCTAGTGGAGCACAACTCATGAGTTGAGAAAATTTTTATAAATTAATAAAACTACTTTTTAAAATGATAAAACTCCTAGGTTATTTTTGGAGGTAAGAGCCTGATTTTTTATGGAACAAAATAAAAACCGAGTCTCCATATAAAATAACAGATATTTCTTTAAAAATCAAAAAGCCTTACTTCCTAAAGACTGTTCGTTTTTTTTGTAAGCAAATGCTTCTAATATATTTGATTTTTAACGTATATTTTTTACACCATTTTACCAGATATATTATTTTTGTGGTGTTGCTGTTTTTTCAGCAGCTATGTATAATGAACCTGCATGCGTTGAGTAATCGCAGAATGTTGATTATTTTAAGTAGTCTATATCCTAAAACTCTCTAAAATCAATTCAGAATTTAAAAAACTAACTTGAATATTAAAAAGAACTTAACTAAAAATTAGCCCAAAACGAAACTAACCTCACGTGACACAAAATGAGGCGGGGTTTGCTTATGACTTCAAAGTATAGTAACGCAGCAAACGGGAGGAGTTAAACCAAAGCTTCTTATCTAGAAATGTGTTACAAAGGGGTTTTAATTTTAATTGCAATTTTAAAAAATTGTTTTTCTTTCATGTTTATGTCATATATAGTTTAAATATATATGTAGTGTATATCAGTTGCATTCTCCCCCTTGAGAAAATTTTTGTGGGTACCTTTTAGCATAATGAAATAAAATTGAGGAATGAAAAAATAAATGTCGAAACTACTTTTTTTTCAATAACTTTTGAAATAAATTAATTTTTCTTTATTTTTACCGATTTATTTTTATTTATATTTGTCTATATATAAAAGTCTGAACTGTTTTGAAAGTTTTTTATTTAATGAGTTGATCCCAATTAGAGGGAATGGAATGAATGGTATATGACCTGGAATTATAAGTTTTTAGGTAAATAAAATATTTTAAAAAATTCTTTTTATATTATTAACTTCTAAAATATGTCCTTGATTTTTTTGTTGAGGAAATGTAAATAATGCTAGGCCCCTATCATTTTTTATTTTAACTTTCATAATTTTTTCTTCTAGATAAAATTAATTAATTATTTTTTAACACAAAACCCTTCAGCGTAATGAAATAAAATTAAGGAATGAAAAAATAAATGTCAAAACTACTTTTTTGTCAATAACTTTTGAAATAAATTCATTTTCCTTTATTTTTATTGATTCATTTTTATTCATATTTGTCTATATATAAATGTCTGAACAGTTTTTATTTAATGAGTTGATCCCAATTAGAGGGGATGGAATGAATGGTATATGACCTGTAATTTAGGTATATTTTTTTTAAAAATTCTTTTTTATTATTAACTTCTAAAATATTTTCTTGATTTTTTTTTGAAGAAATGTAAATAGTGCTTATTATCATTATAATTTTTTAATTTAACTTTGATAATTTTTTCTTCTAGATAAAATTATTTTTTGACTTTAAAAAAAAGAAACTGTACACCACTGTTCTCTAAGAATAAAATCCTTTCATTTTAAAGAATTTAAGAAAAAAGAAAGAAAGTGATCTGAACAACATTTCCTAAACATTTTAATTTAGTATAATGAATTATTCATTCAGAGAAGCTTATCAATCAGGAAAACAATCTTATAGAATTAAATTATAATTAAGTAAATTACTGTAAAATGGTCTTAGCAACAGTATAATGCAGTAGTTGCAGACAATTTACGTGTGTTTTTTTCATCGCGTTTGATGGCTTTGCACCAAATTTGTCCTTTTTCTCCTTTTGGTACATTAAAAAATAATTTATTTGGCGTGTTTAATGTAGAGCTATTGCACATGGTACAATGCAACACTTGTAGGTTTTGCTTGGAACCATTTTTCAGAATTTATACTCGGACGGCATATGCTTTCACCGTTTCACAACATGATGGAAGTCGTGGTTGTACTATACTATGACGTCATCAGAGTGGATGGGAAACCTAGCAGTGATTTAGGGGGCGGGGTTAATTGAGCGATTTTAACTATTAATAACAAAATAACTAGTTATCGCATCGGTCTGAAATTGGTGTCTATCTTTATAAAATGGCATGATGTTTCATTTTAAAACATGAAAAAAAGCATGCAGGTTCCTCATTAGTAAAGTGCCTACAACGTGACTCAGTGCAAAATTGCTTTAGAGGCGCTAAAAAATTTTTGGTATCCAATGGCTTTTTTTTTGATGAAATCTCTTGCTTATTTTTTTATCTAGTTATGTTTAAATAATAAAAAATGCTAAATAGTTTTAAATTTATTGCTGATAAAAATTATTTTCCAAACTTAGAAGTTTAGATATTTCTCAGGAAATTTAAACAGATACATATTTCTTCTGACTAAGTTGTTATCGACACCATCTACAGGAGAGGGAAAAAGCGATATGGTCTTGAACCCATGTAAAAGCAGATATAAATCCTCAACTTTTTGCAAGTTTCAAAAATCAATCGTCTCTTTGAGACTTGTTACCTAGGAATGCCCTAGTCTATCTATTATCGTATTTAGTCATTTTCACTTATTCTCCTTGAATCAAGACAAAGCATACATATCATTTTCTGTTATTTCCTTCCTTTGCATACTTTCCAACACATTATTCAGTGAGATCAGTGGCGTTTCTAACACCTGTTTAAATAGTTCAATTTCTTTTTAAGAACAAATTGTTTTTAAATCTAAATTAATATTTGCCTAAATAGAGAATCATTTTGTCACCTTTTTACTAACATGCTTATTAAGTTTTGAATGTAAACATAAATTTGTTATAAAATTTTATTATTTGCTGTTATATACTTTTTAACATAGGATAGCAGGACCTAAAATATCAAATTTTTAAAAAATATTTGTTTTTATGAGTAAAACAAACTTTTTTGTTTGTCGTTTCATACTGCTATTTTTTTATCAATTTAATGGTTTTTAAAGATATAACAATTATATTGACTTATTATCATTGTGCAGGAAGTTGAAGGGAGAAAGATATAAACATTTTATTTTGTTGTTCATTTTGCTTTATTCGTTAGAATTTATTTTTAAACTTAAGAACTTTTTATAGATTGCGCCAACATGTTAGAGAGTGGTTTTTGAAAATTAATAATTTGCTGATTTAGCTGATCTACAATATTACAGTGGTGCCATTGTGCTTACATATTTAAATGTTATGCGTTATTTCTTTATGTAGATGATGCACTAATTTTTGGAAAAAATAATTTAGATTTAATCAGCAGGATTTATATTTCATAATTTCATGTTAAATAACCTCTTTTTTATGGAAGTTTAAGGCAAAATTCAAAAGATATTATGGATTGAAAAAATTTGAAAATGATAGTGGTTATTTTATATATTAAACTTTAATGCACTGATTAAATTTGCTAAGAATTAAGAAAGTGTAATTATTGTCATTCTTCATTACCAATTGTTAAATGTATATTTATTACTGAAGTAGACTGAATTATAAAATTTTTCCTTCTAGAAATTTACACATCCATACTTAATTAATATAATATCTGTACTTAATGTACTTAAATATTATAATTATCATTTGGATTGAGGAGCATGATAGATTTTTTTTCTTCATACCCTGTAAACAGGGATGTAGATCCAGATTGTATTGCAATTAGACAAGTAGCATAACTCATTGGTAATAAATTATATTTTTATTATGAAGGAGAAGTGCTACAATCAAATTTTCAGTTGACAAATCTACTGATTTTATGTAATGCTTATTATGAAAGATAAGTGCTACAACCAAATTTTTAGCTGACAAATCTACTGATTTTATGTAATGCTTAGTAAATTGTTTTAATGATTGATTATGATGAATCTAGATACATAAAGACTGACGTAATCCTGACAGCTTTGTTTTGTCTTATAAGTCCTTCATCCTATATTTACCTTCCTTGAAGGTTGTTGAATTGAGGTATATATATATATATATATATATATATATATATATATATATATATATATATATATATATATATATATATATATATATATATATAGGAGGTTGTAGTCAAATAGACATATGAATCTTTAGTTTTCATATAAGTGTTAGAAAATTCTATTTTGTTTAAAGCTTTATGCTTTAGTTTACTACCACTGGATAAGATATTTCGTACAAACTTTTAATATTGAAGGGTATGCATTTATCCCCTGTAAATATGCAAGAACATTTCATTTAATAAATGTTTGAACTTTTGCAAAAATTTACAATTGTCTGTCTAAACAAATTTCTGCATTCATTGAATAAATTAAAGGGGTGGCAAGCGATAGTGAGCAGAAGCCACAGCCACTAGTAGTGTTAAAAAAATTAATTTTTAGGCTCTTTAAATTGTCAAAGAATTTTTTTTTCTTGATATATCTCTTTTTTTCATTATCATTTCTGAGGGGCATTTTAATTTACAGTCAATGTTTTCAAAGATAAGTAAAATTACATTCTAAAAATTGTTTAATTGTAACTGTGGTGACTTAAAAAAAATGTTTAAATCCAATTTTTGGATATATTCTTAATTTTCTTGTAAATTTTATCCTTGTTGTATTAATAGGGGTTAGAACGTATTATTGGAGCTGCTCAAAATCTAGATCCTAGTCTTATAGAAGTATCTGCAGGTCAAGCAAAATATGAACATGTCTTCCATGCTGTAGTTTGGCGTATTCCACGTCTACCTAAAGAAGGTCAAGGTAAGTTAAATTATCTATCTAACTTTAGAACAAAAAATACTGAAATTGAGAACTCAAAAATCTTTCTTTTGTAGGAGCATATACACAGCAGTTGTTTTTGCTTCGCACAGAATTAACCTCATTTGATCAAATACCAGAATCATTTGAACAATTTGTAGATGTTGAATTTACCATGCCTGCAACTTATGTTTCTCACACTACTGTGCGTTCAGTATCTGTAACTAATCCCATTCCACCTGAAAAGTATGTCAAATATATTTCAAAGCATGAGTATAAAGTTGAAATTGATTTTAAAAGTAGCTCAGATGAGATAGATGGTTTAATTCCAACACCTAATGTCCCTGTCAGCACCACTTCAACAGTGCAAGAAAGTACTGAAGACGAAGAAAAAGATAGCGATTAAGTTTCCCCTTAAAATAATATGAGAGCTTGGCTACTATTTAAAATCTTAAAATATATGGTATAATCGTAATTCTGTCGTGTAGATTGTTGTTTGTGTCACACATGATAAACGATGGGAAAAGTTATCTTCTCTAATGTATGAGGGAAACTTTACGATGTGTTTGTTTATATTGATGGCGTAGTAAGTGTGAAAACAGAGTTTTCAATAAGTTACATTTGCTGTACAATATTTTTTTCTTTTGAGATTATAAATACTATTGAAAATATAGCAATGAATGTAAATGGTGCTTGCAAAAGCTCTTTACATGTTAATGATGAAATGATATGGGTTAAAGCTGTGAAATTATAACAGCATTAATAATGGCTGTAAGTTTCAATAATGTTGATGTTCTGAAGCAAATTGAAATCAGCTTTATGCCTGTAAATGTGTTTACTGTTTAAAAATATCCAGAAGAAAACTTATCCCATTTTTCTAAATAAATATTGAAATGTAGGACATCAAAAATAGTCTAGATTAATTGGAAATGTTTCTAAATCATCGCAATTATAATTCATAGATGTGATACATATTGTTTAAATGTTCTTTGCAAACTTGCAAGAAACTGAATATTTCTATTGAGCGAGTAGTTGTGAAATTCAATATATGAACTGAATGTTATGCAAAAACATTATGCTATGTTACATTTTATATATCTAAAAGAGAGTAAATTAATTTCTTTTGAGGTCTATAAATATTTATATGCGCTTAATCTACTATTGCTTATAATATTATAAATATTATGGTTGTATTTACTTTTTATAACAAGTCATTATTTTTTATTTAACTGTGGTTAGTATTGCAAAGACTTGGATTTCATAGGGAAGCAATTTTATAAATTCTAAATGTAAAACATGGTGTTACATATTCTATCAGTTTTTACAACTAAAATGTTTTACACATATTGCTAATTCAGAATATTTTTCTAATATAGTAGACTCATTCCTTTATTATAAAATGGTTTTTATTTATTTAAAATGTGGTCTCTCAGGATTGATGTGAAGCAAAAATCTAAACTTCCATTATTACTGAAGTATTGCATCTGGATTTAAAAGAAAATGTAATATGTGCTCTTGTTTTATCTAACAGTTATAATTGAAATAATATTAAATTTCTTAAAAGCAAAACTTTTAAAAGTTTGAAACTGTGTCATATTGCCGCCATAAAATTCTTTGTGATTAAAGTAAAACACCAGAATCTTAAGCTTTAGTATTTAATTTTGAAATTTTCATAGGTAAGTCGAGTAGTTATTAAAATTAAGGATAAACCCATTCTTTATTCTAGTATTAAATCAATAATTTTGGATGTTAAAAATGAAAAAAAAAATGTTTACCTCATTGAAACTAGGTTATATTTGCTATATATGAAACTATATTTGCCTATTGAAACTATACTAATTGTATTTCTATAATCTTTTAAAAGTAGTAAACTTATTACAACATAGCGATTATTCAAAATTAATAAACCAATTAGATCAGTCTTTAAGTTCAAGGCTAATATGACAGTAGGCTAACTTTTAAACTGCATTAAACATAGACCAAATTTAAATATCTTAAAATATGCACCAATCCTTTTCTGAATAACATCATATTGAAATGATTTACTGTAGTAAATATTTAAGTTTTGCGTAGTTTAAGTATTAAAGTTTAACACAAACTTTTTTTGTAACAAAAAATTATTAATCATGTCTCTTTATTTTTTAAATTCTACATAATGTGTATAAATAGTAAGATATATATTTTTTGAAAAGCATAATATTTTTTCTTTTTTTTGTCAGAAGTTCATAATATTGTTCGGGGGATTTAAAACCGAACTCATTTATCATGATTTTATAAAAAAATATGTTACAGAATAATAGTATTATAGTATTGCTTGATCATCAACTTAAAATGCATAAAATTAATTTTACCTAAAGTAATTGTAAACACCATGTTTTTTATTCAACTCTTTGCTAAATGCTTTCTTAAAATTTAATTAAAAATGTTTGAAGTGTCAGTTAATGGTTTAACAGTAGGCTTTTTTTATTCATAAAAAAATTTATATATTATGTTCCATTTATTTTAAAATAATAAATTTTTTTCCAATGTTTATTGATTGAAAGAGTCGTGAATATATGTTATTGCATGCACATTTATAGTATGTTATGTATTTTTTAAAAAAATTTTTTATCCACCAAGCATAGAGTGCCTGTAAAAAATTCCCTGCTATGCACTATTTTGCTTTTGTACTTGGGAAAAACATGTAGATATATAAGAGCGAAAAGAAGATATATAAGTGGGAAGCTCTGAGGGTTTATTTATTTTATCATACCATTTTTCTTTTAATGATAGATCAGTTGTTTCTGCACATGCAAACGCTTAAAAAAAATCATTATTCATTTTCAAATAAATATTGAAATACAAGATTTATATTATTTTGGCATAAAAGTAAGCTTCTCTATTGCTTTCTAACCATAAAAATTATTTCTTTATTTTTTACAGTAATACAATTTTTTTTGCAGCTATGTTAAGTATGTAGTTTTGTTTACACTATTTTAGTAACAAATGGCAAACTGTTTAACTGAAATACTCTAAGATTTTTTCCAAAAAAATATTGTGAAAGGTTATATGTTTTGAGATATATAGTTCATTAACACCATAAGAGAGATAAATATGTTCTGTCAAAAATTGCTTTTTAATATATAAAAATTTTATCGTTCGACTAATATTTCTCATATAATGCATGATAATTTATTTGAAAATTAGTAAAACTTCACCCACCTTACTAAATCTATCAGCAATAAAGAGTGTTCTGTTTATGGTATTTTTTATTACTTATTAACTTAAAATGTCTTAAGATAATTAAAAATAATATGCAATAATTATTATGTTCGATTGATTTTTCTGGCATTATAAATACTTTTAACTTTTATTAGATTCATCACTTATTTGATGTAACTTTTCTAAACAAACTATGATAAAATGTTTCGAGTATATTTTATTAATTTAGTGTTCGTATTTCTTGTATTTCTAATAGCATGATTGTAAACTCATATAAACCTTTGATTTCAAATAGAATAAGATATATCATGAACTTTTTTTAATGATTTTGAAAAATTATTATAAAAATTGGTTTTTATGATGCATATTTAATTATATGATGTAGCAAAGTTAATAGAAAAGATATTTATGGATTAACATTCACTCAATCAAAAGTGTGCAATGCATTTATCCTTCACTAAAACTGATAATTACTGTAGGAATAAGAAACTAAGAAAGTTTTTGAACATCTAATGTATTTGATGCATCTCAGCGAAATATTAGTTTTTATCAGGTTTAAAAATAGGGATTAAATTTTAAAAAAAAGGACATCAAGCATTTAAGTGTGGCATAAATAAGTTCATTTGAGACTGAAATTAAAATAACTAAACTAAAATAGATGCATTTTCCTTTATTTTTGTTTTTATGACTAATTATTAACCCAAGTTTAACTTTCAAAAGCTTTTTCTATTGTGCAAATTTTGTAGGATGTTACCCAATACACTGTTTCCGTATTCCCCCCCCCCAAAAAAAAATTTTTTTTTTTGTTTAATGTGTAGACATGCTAGCCAAAATTTGATGTTTTGAAAGTATTTTATGCAAATAAAAGGTGGTTAAAAGTATTAATACATTACTGAAAATGCTGTGTCTTTGAGTTTTAAAACTCATAAACATATAAATATTATTTATATTTGAATGTTTACTGTGTTACTATATTTCAAAACAATTCTTTTATAAATAGAACTTTATTTTACTTTTTGTATCATCTTTAAAAAAATTCTACCATTATACTTCAAAATTTTTATTCATAATCACTTCGCAATTATTAAATTTAACTAAAAGTAAACATTTGTGACAATTTTTTTTACTAAAAAGATATTTTATATGGTATTTTTAGCTTAAATATGTATTAATAGAAAAGTATTTTTAAATTCATTTTTTATAATTAAAAACAGAGTTAATTGAAACATATATTTCATCACTTTTTTAACATTTTTAGCACAATGTGCATTTTTGATATGTTTAGAGTGAATTTGTTAATGAGGAAGTTATACTCTCAAACCTAAAGAGGTTGATTGTTGTAAGGTCCTCAGATACACTTTATATTTACTTTTATGAAAATCTTCTAAAATATGCGTGTTAATGACAAAATTAAGTAAAACATTGCAGCTTAAGTTGCCCTTCAATTTTAGGCGACTAAAGCCAACACTAATAATTCAATATTTGGCACATATAATATTCATTCATTCAATATTTGGCATAGTTGGTGATGGAGTAGTAAAGGGAAAAAAAGTTTAAAAAGTATTTTTTATTTTATTTCAGAAAGTTTGAATATTAGGTAAAAGTAAAAACCAAACACATCATGATTTTTATCTTTCTAATTTTTGTGATTAATATAGCTTTAGCTTTAAAGTAATTATGTGATTAAGTTTCAACTGGTAAGGGTTGAAAAAGTACAATATTATTTTTAAAAAAAAAACAGAATAAACATGTTTCTGGTTATATATTTTATGAATAACAATATTATGGGCTAACAAAAATAATTCTGTAATTTGTTTATAAAATTCAGTGTTGTAGATCAATTGGAAATAAATTGTTTAAAATTATTCATAAAATGTTTTTCCTTTTAAAGAATGTTTAAAATTTCGAATAAATTGTGTAAATTAAGTTGCTGAATAGTAAAATCAATAAGTTTTTTTGAAAATTTCCTTGAAATCAAAACTATTTTATTCATTTAAAGGTCCCATATTCAAGTACCCCTCTAGAGCCCTTAGTCCCAACCTCTTGCTGGAAAAGTTTTGTGGCCATAGAAAAAATCAATAAATATTAAAGTGTAGAAAAAATTGAAATGGAAATATAAGTAAATAATATGCATCTTAATTGTTAGTATAAAGGTTTTATGTTGAGAGTGTTGTATCTTGGACCAGTGTAAATATTTGTACCATCTAGTGAAGAAATGTTGCATTCAGTCTATGCAATTAATATCTGTAACAATAGTTATTGCATTGGTGGCTATTACAGGTTTTCCAAACATGTGCTAGAGAACTTTTTTGATTTGAGTTGCTGTGGAATCAATTTGATTAGAAAATTACACCTTATCGAGCTATGGTAGATAAAGTTCCAACATGACATTCTCTTTAGGATAAATACAGTAAACCTGTATTTATAGGAATCACAGTAGGTATCAAAATTTTTCTACTAGGGCCAGGTTTCAGTTTTATGAATCTATGATAGTTTTTCTTATGAATAACTTATATGAACTACTGCACAATGCCTATATTTCTTTGCTTTCAGTATTGACTAAAAACACATGCTAAATATTAGAACAGAAAAAAATATATATATTTACTCACATGCTTTTCTTATTTTTTCCTGAAATCAAGAAGAGATTTTTGAACATTGTTTATAATTTTAGCTACTTGGCTTTCAACAAACACCCCAGCTTAAGAAATATTATCAAACAAATTTTAATTTTTTCTTTGTAATGCAAATTGCTGCTGTTTGTTGTTGCTGGCTTCTTGATTACTTTTCTAATCACAATTTTCTTTCTTTAAGACTATATTTTTTTCCCTCTTCTTTACTACTTTCTGTGAGATGTTTATTAATAAATCGTTAAAGTTAACAAAAGCAACTCGTGTTATTTTGCAAGTCCTGCTGCTCATATTCTATAGTAGTAAATTCTATCCTAGAAATTTCAGCTGTTTTTAAAGCAATTTGTTACAGTTTGACATCACCTTCTTCACAACTTGACTTATCCATATCACCACATCTAAAACCAAGATTGTATTAGCAAGAGGTTTGATATATAGATCGTATTTGCAAGTTATCTGGGGCTGAAGATGTATTATATGTATTGGCGAGTAAAGACCATTTAAATTGTACTGTTTTACACTTTGATATTTTGAATAACTCTTTGATCCATTAACTGAGAAAGCCTTGTGTTAGGAGGAAACCAAGCAAGTCATGTGTTGAAAAATTCATTGGGGGAATAGCATGTTATCTAAAAACAATAGAGCATGGATAATTTTGTTTTTAGTTTTTCCATTTAAGGTTCTTAAACCATTCTTTCGTTAACTCAGCTGTCAGGGGCACACTTTATTGTTTGATCTCTAGATCCAAATCCATGTTTTTTGATGCACTAGGACTTTGCCCCCCTCGAAATAAATAAAGATTTCTCCATTTCACCTAACATAAATATGCAAAAAAACTCTTATCTTTTTTTCCACTATTTTCCTTCTGAGCATTTTTCATCTTTTAAACAAAGTGATTTATTTAGTAATGCTTAAAATAAGAGACTAGTTTTGTCACCATTTCTTATGTTTTCTGGTTTATATTTGTGAAGTGTAGGTGCAAGTTAGCAATCCACGACTCAATTGATTATTAATGATCAAATTAGTTATGGAAAAAGGTTGTTTAATGATCATTTGTGTTACTTAAAAAGTGCATTAATTATTGTTTGTTGCACCTTTTGAATAATTAAAGTTTTCGCCTTTTTGTAATATGCCATTTCTTGGCTGTCTTTATTCAATTAATTAAACTAATGAGGGAAAATGTTTTCAGAAACAAAATTATTTGTAAATTTTCAAAAGAATTTTTTTTTATATAAACCTCCATTTTGACTTCCATTTTCCATGTTTGACAGTTTTTGTCTAATTTTACATGCATTTTATTCATCAAGGTACCAAACAATATTTTTGCTAAAATCAAAGTTCTGTTAAATTAAGGGTCTGTTTAGGCCAGGTTTTATTGTACCATTACATTTTGCATAAAAATAAAGAATTAAAATTGGTCTGAAATGCAGCAATCTCCACTACACATTATTTTTATTAATTGAATAAATTGTTTCTATTTATTATTCACATATTTCACTTAAAAAAGATGGTGACAATTTCTCCCTGGAGCATAGCCACTTTGGTTGGAAATGTAAGTGTAACCCATTACTTTCAGTAACCTAGGGTCTGACCCTATATTGTTAATATTCTTACCTGTAATATTAGAGGTATTAAAAAAGCTAATTATAAGTTATTTTTCTTTGGGTTTTCTATGTTTATTCTGTTACAAGTTTAAGATTAATTTGTTGATTTTCTTTTGTTTAATGTTTACTTTCACGCAAGTACTAAAGGTTTTTTCTGCAGTTTTTAAGTATAATTTACTGAAAATTGAACTTGTAACTATCTATTTTGTTTCATTCGTTATGTATATGATGTTTTTGTGACTGAAATTATTATAAGTGCATATTCTGTTTCAATTTCTGGTCATGATTTCAGAAGACTGTATAAAATTATGATGTAATTTATGATTTTGTTTTTTGTGTTAAGTAGACACCAAGAGAACCTTTAAAGTTAATAAATGATAAATTTTTTTCTCTTTATTGATATACGAATATAAAATAAAGAAAAATTAATTACAGATTCAATAAATTTAAGAAATGTAAAATAGCTTTCTGTTGTATATTGTTACAAATTTTTGGTGAAGGCAGCATTTTCTCCTGTTAATAATTAAAGTGCCCTCTTAATTGTAAATGCCAAAGTTATTTAAAAAAGGAAATGGTTCCCAAGAAATCTCTTTTACCATAAAAATCTGATAAATGGAATATTTGAAGTAGAATTTATGTATTTTAAGTTATGTCTTAATTTTTGTTGTGTGACAAAAAATATTTGTTTTTCCTTTAATTGCTTGTTTTTACTTTGCACAACACTACTGTCCTTTTTTTAATGTATGCTAATTAAAGTAAATAGGAAATGCTTCTGGCAATATAGTTCCTTTGATTTTTACGTGTTCATTTGTAGTACACTTTTTAAGTGAATTTTCTATAATTGAAGAGAATGTCTCCATCATATTTATTAAAGATGGGCAAGCTCGTAGGCATTTGTAAATAAGTTTTTGAGTAAAAACTTTATAGGAAAAAATTTTGTTTAGAAATTTGCATGCTATTATTTCAATAATGATAATGTATTTAATAATTTTTATAATGTTATCTATAAATTTTTTTTCTTTTTTGTTATACATGAAGTATTAGGATGGAATATATCAATTCAAAGGAAGCATATTTAAATTAAAATATGACAGGTGAATCAAATTCAAAATTTTATATTCTAATTTTATGAAAATTTACATATGCAGTATAATCTATCATTATCTAGCTGTACCACTGTTAGTTGTGTAATAACCGTGATTAATTAGTGTATACGTCTACATGCGTTTGCTGTCACAAAATACATTTTTAAATCCGGTCCCATATCCGGACGTCTGTTTACTGATAGCAGAAACTTTTCAAGTATAAAAATAAATGAAACTTTATCTTTTAAATAATTTTTTTTTTTTTATGTTCGTGAATTGTTAAAAAAAGTATTAGTAAATATTTTTTTATTATTCTTTCTTGCTGTTTTTCTTATAGCTAAACATTTATTATGCTTCAATATGCACACTAAAAAAGTTGTTAAAAAGACGAGCAGTTTAAAAAAAATAAACTTTGGAGAGAAGAATAAACTATGAACATAAATGATGATGAATATTAATAGTGTTTGAAAAGAACAACAGCAGACAAGATTTATTTTGCTTTAAATTATAGATGTTTTCATTAAATAATCTACTCAATTCTGTTTCTTGTTTTAGATTTTTTTTATCAAATCAGATTAATTTATTTATGAAATTTGAGGTATCTCTTTTATTTATATTTTTATCTTATAATTTGTGCTGCTAATCCTTCGCAACATAAAGAGAAGGAAGAGGGGGAAAAAATTATATTTATTCATGAAAGAAAAAGTTCTAATTATCCTCAGCTCACTCTTACTTATTTTTTAAATATATATATTATCATACTAAACATTCTTTAGTTTCATAACTGTCATTCAGTCTATAAGAAAATTCTGTTGTAGAAATTTGAAGTTAATTATTGACCATTTGTTATATTTTTTATGGAATAACGCATGTTTTATGTTTGCTTATTTTAAAGACCTATTATCCAGAAAAATCTATTTTCTGAACTTGCCGAAGTCCCAATCATTCTGTAAGTGAGACTTTCCACTGTATATATGAATATAAATGATAGTCTGGCCGAGCAAGGAAATAAAGCAAGCATGCTGGTTAAAAGATGTCCTTTATTTGATCATTTTAAAACAATGGGAGAAAACCAATTTCACCAAAAACAATCTGATTCATCTTATATATTACAGGAATTTTAAAGGGAAAATTTGTAATTCATCTCGGTTGCAAGTGCTATAAGGGATAACTCATTAATTATAATCCACAGAATAATCTGTTAGAGTTTTCCCACATAACTTGTTATTTCCTTAAGGGAAAAGCTTTTTATTTTTAGCTCTGCATTCTCTAATTTATTTTTAAAATAATGCAGAAAGATTTGTTAAATCTTTTTATATTTTATATATATATAATACATATTCCTTTTCATACTATATTGACAAAAACAACTAATCTCTTTTGGGGTATGTACTTGCATTAATTTTGACTACACTTATATTAACAGTAAGTCAATAGGGCTTTATTAATCATTTAAAATAATTTTGAAGATCTTATTCTTTTAAATAAGTATCATTTCTATTATTTCTAAGTGAAATAGAGAAAATTTCTTTTACATGTTTATTTTATTCTTGCTAATCTTTGTTTTATACGCATGATTGGCCAGCGACACTAAGTACTTTCAGTGAAAGTCAAAGAAAGTAAAAACTTTTAGATTTCAGAGTTTTTATAGTATTGATCTTTTACATTTGATTGGGAGGATTATCTCTGTAAATCTATTAGTAAATTGACTCTTGGTTAATACAATAGATATATAGATGAACCTTATAAATGTTAACTTGAAGAGGTGCAAGAAATTATTCACGTTATCAGCTCTTGATTTTTTTTATAAAGATTGTTAATATAAACTGAAATTTAATATTGATTTAATGTAACTTAACATTTTCTAAGCATTCTCATTTTGAATATGCAGAATAATATATATTTTATGTTTGTAAATGCCTTTTTATTTTACATTTAATAATACATTAATAACTTTTATTTTCTCACAATAAAGGAATTAGATTGAAAGTTAGTCTTTTACTTAGAAAATGTGAAAGATTCTGAAAGGCAACAAGATCTCTCTCATCGAATATGTTGAAGTTCACTCATATTGAAAATCCTTCTTTTCCAAAACTTTTTTAAATTGTTTCTGTGGAAATTTCCTGGCATTTTGTAGCAATTGTAAGGCACGTTGGAGCCTCTTGTTGAAATCTTTTTCTGTGTCAAGACTGAACACCTGGAAAAAAAATTTCTTCTGTAATACCCCTTTAAACATCATATGGTAGAATAGAAAGAATAAAATGACGGGCAGTACAATTGACTGGGAGCAAATATATTTTTTGCTCTTGAAATTTCTGATTCAGTTGTTGTAACCATTAAAGAAAAATATTAGCTGTAACTCCAGCTTTTCTGATTGCCTCATACATCAAATACTGCTTCTGAAATTTTAAAAATTTTAGTTTTTTTGACGTTGAAGAACAAGCATTTAATGTCAATAAACAGGTCTTCAAGAAAAGAACTTGGTCCTGTGCTGTTATGTCAAATATGATAATGATTTTTTAAGCTTCCTAAATGACAATTGATGGCTATTTCTCAAAACCGTTAATGTTGCATGCAACTAATGCAATGGTTTTCTTTTTGTTGTTTTTGCCATCCGAAAGAACCTGTAATTTATAACGTTTGATTCAGCAAAGTTCAATTTTCTGGATATTCAGCCTTAATAGAAAGTAATCTTTTTCCTAATAGCTCTCTTACAGCTTCCTCACAAACACTCCCTTCTTCATCAGACACTTTCTTACAAATTTTTGACTGTCTATCTTTAAATCTTTGCCGTTATTCTGAAGAATGAGTAAAAAAGTCTCTTTACTTAAAAAGTCTTAAAGTAAAAAACTCTTACTTTAAGTATTCACAAAATAACAGGCTTTTTCATGCAGAATAGAATCAGAAAGAATAAAATTTTAGACCTGAGCATCCCTTTAAACCATTAGAATAAATCTTTGATTTCTTCATCCTTTGCTACTTTCATACGTTTTCTTTGTGGTTCAAATTTTCCTTGCGAGAAAGGTTATAGTGCCTATTTTGAATACTCTGCGATATTGTGCATTTGACAACTCCAGGTTTCAGAGCTATTTCTGTCTTCTTTTATGTGCCATCATTAATTTCGTCCAGAATTTCTTATTTCTTTTTGTACATTAAAGATTGCTGTACTTTGCAGTTCCTTTTTTACAAAAAAAAGAAAGAAATGTTGACCATTAACCCACAGTATTTATCAATGAACACATTTTTCATCTGTAGAAATATGTGAATCAGTACTATCAATTTCTCAGAATAATCTGTGTGAGTAAGGGAGAAATGATCCTCCTATTAATTTTTTTTCTTCAGAAAACAGGCTTCTTTACATTTTTGGTAAAACTATCTCCCTTAACATTTCTGAGGCTAAAGAAAATTTTCTTTTCATGATGAATTATAAAGGGCATAGCCTATTTCATATTTTATAAATGAGAATGTTAAATCATGCCCCCAACACTCTTTCATTTCACAGCTGTAAAAATGAAATTATCAATCTTATCATCAGTTTCTTTGTCAATCAGAGTGAAAATAATCTTTCTTTTTACATTAAATGTGAAACAAATTCCCAAGATTAGAAAAAATTTCCCTAGGAATTATAGTTTAAAAGATATTTCACATTAAGAGAGACCTTATAAGTCCTTAAAATCATTATATTCTTATGCCATTTCTGGTTAAAACAAATTTACGTTAATGAGGTTTGACTATATATGTATAATCGCTCATTTCCTTTGAGGCTCTGGACAAGAATTTTACTAATTGTTTGGGTATTGTAACTTATATACCATATAAAGTAGTCGCATCATATCAACAACAAGCAGTTTTGTTTGTGCCAAATAAGTTGCTTTAATAACAAAATAATTTGGAAATTATTTTTAAATGGAATAATGCATCTTTTTATTTACTTAAAGTTTTAGAAATAATTTACATTGTTATTTACGTAGCGTGTATAACTTATGCAATATGTATATTTAGTTACTTGACTGTTTTTAATTTAGTTTTGAATCTAGTTTTTATTTACAAGTCAGTTCAATTGCTAAAACTAGTATTTTTTAGATCTAGTATTTTTTACTTGAAATACTTAACACATAATTTAAAAGTCTAAAAATATATTTATAAATATTAGTAAGAATAAAATGCGCAATTATATTTTGTTATTATTATTCAACAGTGACAAAACATTTAAAGCCCTTATTTACTCAGCATAAATTTTGGTGTTTTCCTTTCAAGTGCACCACATGTTTCACATAGCTTTTTTTATTATTAATAAAATATACATTTAAAGGAATGGAATAGTTATATATTACTAGATTACACATTATTTATTAAGCAATGATAAATACCTAATTAGTTTTTATTCTGAATAGTTGTTTTTAGTTATAAAATTCTATTGATTTTCAGATTTATCAGAAAATTTAATTAACCTTGTAAAATTTAATTGCCAATTTTTAAAAAAAAATTTATCTTTACCTTAAATGACTTATGTTTCTTATATATTTCATTTTTAACATACATTTTATCATCCTTCATTATACAGTATCCTTGAATAATATAAGCTAAAAATAATACATAGTATTAATGTATAAAAAGTATTTCAACTACAAAGGTCTGTGCTAGGTATGATCGTTTTGAGTGATTAGTATACATCATACAAAAAAATAATGAACGTTATACCTAAGAAAATTCACTGTGTTTTTACCGTTAAATTTATTTATAAGTGAAAAAAAATGGGATTATACTTATACCCAGGAGTAGTATTGTTAAAACAATGGTCTCAAAGATCATATTGCTGTAATTGCCCCCCCCCTTTTAGTATTGTAATATTTTGTGTCAAAGCATCAAGTTCTGCTACTATTACATATTTATTTATACAATGTTTATAGTTTTAAAATAATTTGATTTTCTGATAAGAGTATAAATCAAATGGTTCTTTGGAAAACTTGAAACATAGATGTGCACGCACGTACAAGAGAAGAAAAATTATTACAATATACTTGTGTAAAAATTTTTTTTTTTTTAGAAATTCATCAAATAACTCTTCTTACTACATTGACAATTTTGTATTTATAAATTCTGAAACATCTGTTTTAGTTTTAGACTTTGATCATAATCTTGTACAACTCTGGTTTATTATTTTCATTGTTCCTCATGTTTTTCGTTATTAACATTTTCAATGGTACTTTTTTAATAATTTGCAAATATAAATTGTGATATATATATTGTTTTAAATAAATTTATTCATGGAAATTAGATTTCTTAATTCACTTTCTTGCATGAAAAATCACTGAGATACTTTAAAACTTTCTGGTTCTATTCCAGGTAGACTAGGCTATTGTCTTAGGAATTTTGTTTTTCTTTTTGTGTGATGATAGTCAGATAACTTATTTAGCAAATTGCTTCAAATTAGTTTAACGTAGGAGCTGCAGTTGGAATTTTGGTAGATAATTTTATTCAGAAATTAGCATATCTGTTTTAAAATTTCATCTGGCTAATCTTCTCCATTATCTAATATTTTGTACTTATTTTAATCATTTTATACATCATTGGAATTATGTTTTTAAGAAAATATTAATATTTTAAGATATACTTCTACAATCAAAAAGTACTCAGAATTGTGTCATAAAACAAAAAGTATCAATTTACTTATTTTAACTCATTAAAATTACTTTCCTCTGACCTCATTGCATTTTTGCCAACGTTTTCTTTCCAATGACCGAAACATACCCTTAAATCGTTTTGGGGGATTTCATTTAGTGTTTTGTAGAAAATTTTCTTTTATCAGTTTAATGTGCTCAAAACTTTCTGATGAATAATAACTACAAGGACCATGGTTCCAAACCCATAAGTTTTTTCTCTAACTTTCGAACTGAAATTTTTCTCAAAACTTAATTTTCATTCACTGCCTAACAGTGGTATTGACTGATTGGATTGATATGTTGATCATTAATTGAAGTAGATTATCTAGAAAATTGCTGACCACCTTCAATGGATGGATTCTCTACCATCCTTAAACTTTTCAACCTATCGAATATTATCTTTGAAACAGATGTCCTTAAAAGATTTAAACTTTTCCAGTGCTTTTATAGCAGAAATTTCATTGCAAAAAATATAATACATTTTCTTTGCCCACACAGATTTATTTACAGATTAACATTCCCCACAGATTTATTTTCCTTTTCCTGGACTTGTTTTGTAATAATTATGACTCCTGTGCCGCTAAAAATTATATTTGTGTTGAAAACAGTTTTTAAGCTGTTTTCATTTAAAATTTTAGAAATGTGTAAATTACTGCAACATTTCATAATAATGAAATAAGTTGAACTTAATGAATTGTTTTTCTGAGAATTAGTTACATAAAAGCTAATTTATCATAGCACTATATGCGTTTTAATATTTTTTGCTGATATGAAAGATCATTGATTTTGTTACGCTGTACTTTTTATAGAAAAAATTGTTTTCATGCATCAGTTCTTAAAAGATGAAATGCACCTGTAAGTGAAATACTTGACTACTATTTTTGCTTTAGGGAATTTAAATATTGATTGCACTCAACATTCGGTGCAACCGCAAGGATCAAACGGCAATCAGGCCCGTCGTCAACGGGGGGTGAGAGGGGTGTCCCCCAGGGATATCATCCAGTCGGCAAATTCAGGTTAAGTCGAATGTTTTTTTAATTTTTTTTACACAAGCCAAAATCCCGACTTAGACGAAATTCTTTCATTGTCGGATATTTCATTGGTGATGAGATTTAAACGGATTTCAATGTTATCTGAGTTTCGTCCATTTCGGGATTTTGTCCCAGACCCGGCTCGGCAAATCTTGCTGTGAAATGTGAGTTTTCCAATTCAGTTTTTTTTCCTCTCCTCCAAGAGTAACCATTTATGATAATTCGAGGCAAGATGACCGATATTACAAGCAAAAATCTCGAAAACCATTTCTCTCGTATTATTATTTCCACGAAACATTCTTAAATTTAAAAAAAACTTAGTGACCTTAATTTTTAGTTAGTTAATAATGTATCATAAAATTCAAATATTAATTCTCTGAAATATATTAACTCTTAATTAGAGGTTTAAGTATTTTTTTAAGGGAAGTGTGATAAACTTACATGAGTCTTTTTTAAAGAATTAATAAATTTTAAATGAAATAATTATACCGGTGATGCAAGCTTTTTTTTTTCTTTTACTTTCAAAATATTGGGAAAAAACTACAAATAAGAGTACCCATTAAAAAGGATTCTTTATTATTCAAAATATATTATTTAAATTGTTAAATTCTGTTTAAATAGCACAAATTATTAAATAATTTATATTTTCAATTGGTATATATTAAAGCTATTTTTCTACTATGAATTTTTTTACTCCAAATGAAAAGACTAACATTTAAAAAAAAAAAAACAACATTTAATTTGTTAACTACCCTTCAGTTCATAATTTTTAAAATTCTATGATTATTAGATTATTATTTGAGTTAAAATGTTTTTAACCTAAAATAAATTGTTCAGGGATCAATTCATATCTGTAGAACAATTAATCATCACAACAAAATTTGATATTCTCGATGGAAAATAGTAAACATATATGTGATCCTCAATTCTCCTTTATAAAATTTTCTGTTTTAAAAATAAAATATAATATTTTATTTAAAAATTTTTTTTTCAAGAATCCTACGAATTCTGAAGCAGTAAATTGAGTTACACTCAATCAAATCGACACTTCAATCATTTCACACCATTTGTGGATGGTAGCCGAGTTCAAAGTATTAAATGTTGTAATATTGGATTCATTAATTATTTCAATAAAAATACGGTGAAAATAAAGGAATTCTTCGATTCCGAGTATTCACGGAAAAGTGGCAAGTCTGTCTTATCAAGCCGTTACCGACCCTATGAAAAGGCACAAAAAAAGGATGGTGGCAGCGACTCTGATCTTTTGAAGCTCAGACAAAACCCTGGAGATTTCTGTCAACTTGAAAAATCGAGGGTGTACTCTTTCTAAGAATAAAGACGATATCTTTGTCCATGTCGTTAGGAAGGAGAGGAAAGGGACTCAATGCACATGCAGCTGTGGTACCAATTACTTCACTGACCTGTCTTTAACTCTCCAATACGAGTACTCAGTTATTCAAAGCGTATTTTATAAATTCATATTATTGCTGAATAAAATGGAAATTCCGCTCACAAGGCAACAATCATTCAATCTATTGCAGCTTAAATTTTATATGTAAGTATAAATTTGTTATGAATATTTATTATTTGTAGTCTTATTGTTTAAATATTAAGTTTAATTAAATTGCATTAAATATGTTGTTATTTTCCAATTAATTTATTTCCTCAATAATTGCTTAAAAATTTAGCTATAAAATTTTCTCAGAAGAGAATTTGTTTTTTTAAAAATATATATGGGTCAAAATTGATTTTTATGAATCAGATAAAATTATTTTTTTAATCTCTTTTGTACAGTAAAATGATTAAAAGGAAGAAAAAAGATCAATTAAAAAAATGTTATTTATATTCATTAGTACGAGCTTGAGATAGAAATAGATAAATCATATATGAACTCCAAAAATTGGAATTTTTTTTCTGTTTTTTAAATAGTTATTTACTAAGCTTTTTTATTTTATGTTTGAAATTAGTAATTTTTTTTTTTTTAGATTTTTTCAGTTGAAATTATTTTTAATAGATCTTATTTTATTGAAAATTCAAATATCAAATTTGTGATAAGTTCAAATTTATTTTTATACATATTATCTTTTTGACTAAAGTTAACAGTTTTTCATTTGTTTAAGTTAATTATTAGTAAAAAGAAACTTAATAATTTTGTAATTATGTAAAAATTCAATTCACCGTTTTGTATTAAAAATGATGAATAATCATTTTAGCATAAATCTTTTCATAAGTTTTTAATTGTTAAATCTATTAGCGTTAACTGCACCAATGGTAGTTGAGACAAATGAAAGAATTTTCAGCAAGATGAAATTGATTAAAAACTATCTTCGAACAACAATGACTGGTGGACGCCTAAATTCACTGCTTTTACTCAAAGCAGAAAAATATATTGTTGACAATATTAAGCTTGATAAGTTGGCAGCGGCTACCTTAAGTTTCTTTCTTTCGAGGGTAGTGTTAAAATCTTCCCAAACTGCCCCTGGTGCCACAACATACAGGCTTCTCCCCAACATATCATGGATTGTCTTGGACTGGACAAGAGAGACATTTTAGAAAATCCACTTTTGGTGGCCTACTTCATGGTTGGCCTACTTCATGGTGGCCATGAATTTCATGGACATTGTTCAGCCCTGCTAATTTTAGGGATTAGGAAGAAGAAGAAATATTGAATGAGTGAAAACTAAATGAGTCAGAAGGATTTTTGGGTTGCAATAGTTTAAGCGACATTTGAAACTGTTTCGACTGTCTAGGGTTAATGAAAAAGAAAATATTTAGAAAAAGAGCAAATTAGTTTCTTGTCATGTATTTTATTGATAATAATTAAAGACTAACAAAATAATTTTTTACAGTAAATTCAAAAATAAACTTTGTTGACTAAAAAGTAATTGCTTTGAAATTAAATATAAAATATTTAGCCTATTAAAGAATGTTTAAAATTTCAAATAAATTATGAAATCAAATTACTAAGCAGAATCAGTAATGCTTTATTAACATTTTCAAAAAAATTGAGTACATTTCACTCTGTCAAGGGGCCCCAAGTTCCCAGTCTGACCCTACTCATCTAACATGTAAAATGATAGGCACTTTCATACGATACACGTGACAGTACACTGAAATGAATTGTGGTTGAATAAATTGTGAAAATGTTGACCTCACCTTTTGCGTAATTCATGGCGACAATTACCATGGCAAA
Organism: Parasteatoda tepidariorum; assembly: GCF_982258835.1. NCBI lineage: Eukaryota > Metazoa > Arthropoda > Arachnida > Araneae > Theridiidae > Parasteatoda > Parasteatoda tepidariorum. The sequence goes on along the minus strand of NC_141765.1, from coordinate 405,641 downwards.
GAAAATTCTCATTTTGGAAAAGAGAAAATTGAGCATTTTTTGCAAACACTCAATGAAAACGGAGACTTCCAGGGCTTTTAAAAAACAAAAATAAAAAATAGTTACCTTGTATTACCAACGGTAACTTTTTATGTTAAACACTTCATTTTTGACTCACTGAATTAGTCATTCATTTCAAAAGTATCCTCTAGAATGGATGATTTGTTTTAGAAAAATATTTATTCGACATAGTAAAATATAATTTTACATTTTAGTTATATGATATTTCACTAGGAGGTACAACTTTAACTTTATAAATGATTTCTTTCTTTGTCATCCAGCTGTAGGTATTGTCAAATACTAGTTCATCTGAAAAATAAATTTAAAAAAATTAAGATTCATATGCATTACAAACTAAAGTACATTTTACAAAACTATATATTTTATGCAGTATGAAGAAAAATATTTGTTGTAAGAAGTCAGACAGTTTCAAAAATAATGGCAGATAATTTTATACTAATCGATTTTATTTCGCTTTCTTTTTCTGAAAGATTTTGCTCTCCCATCCAATGAAATTGTTGAATTATTTTTCGTCACCAAGCCAACCTATTACACATCTTCTTACAATTGCTAACAGCAATGTTTGTAGACCAATAGTTATAATTGTTACATCGACGCTTATTTTTTCATTTCATTTTAACCTTTCAAAACATACTTTAATTTTGTAAAAAAGGTTGTTTTAAGCTCTAACTATTAATTTTGTAAAAAAGGTTGTTTTAAGCTCTAACTATATGTTGGAAACATTAAATTGTACGGTTTTGCTGGTAAATATTTGATCTTCGATTCAGTCTGTTATCTTCGATATTTGATCTTCGAGTGCAGTCAATCTGTCCATCACAATGTTGAAACTTTGTAATTGTTGCTTGCCTTCCAGATATGATCTTCCCAAAACTGTTTCTCATTTTTTCCTAACAAAAAACTAAGGAATGTATGGGAAACATGTTAAATGATGTAAAAATATAGATTTTTAAATATTTCATTTATGTGTTTATTACAAGCACGTAGGTGTAGTTTTTTCATGGGTGGTGTTTCGTGATTGAGGAATTTATTATCTAGATGTAATTTAATTAAACCAGTTACATACATACAAGTAAATTTTTTTTGGTTTTCATAAAATAATCTAATACAGAAGTTTTCACTGTAAGCTTCATTTAAAAGCTAAAAATCACAACCAGTGATCTAAATGAAGATCAAAATAAAGACAAGCCATAAACGTCGTTGATCGCTTCCCTTCGATTGGGAGATAAGCGAAATTCAAATGAAAAGAACATTAAAACAAAACCACCGTCATTGTCTAAAACTCCGTATAAAATATCTATAAAAATTCATCTGTTCACCGCAAATTATAATGCGTTTATAAATTATAAAGCAGGCAAAATAATATATTTAAAAAAATGAATTCTTTACGAAGTGGAATCCATGGGTAATTTTCAAGAAATACGACACATATGAAATTTTTTTTTTTAATTATTAACCTTTTGGATTGGAATACTATATTTCTTTTTTTTAAAACTCGTTTATTAAAAGAACTCTAATTAATACCTCATAGAGAGCAATGTACAATAGTTAACAAGCATTTAGCAGTTTGCAGTTATTCCTTGGCATTCAAGTGACAGAAAAATTACAATTTATTATTTTATAGCTTTTACTTCCATGTTCCATTTCATTTTTAGTTAGTCTTCGTGTTATTAATCACAAGACTTTGTTAAACAACTCAGATAGAATAATATAGTTTATATTAGTTATTTAGAGAACGCTGGAAAATGACAAAGTGTAAAATCATTCCAAAAAGCTAATAATAATGATGTTAAATAAACTTTTTAAAAAAATTGTCATTTTTTTCTATGATATCAGATTTCAATGGCAGTTACATTATTAAATTATCGTATTTAACGAACATTATGTATTAAATTGTCGTATTTAACGAAAATTACTCGCAGATATATAGTACATTCGCAGAAGTCGGTAAATGAATATAGCTTCGCACAAATTTTTCTTTTTGTTTATTTCAATAATATCCTGTTAAACTACATTATTAAATAGAAGGTGTAAAACTTTAATAATGTAACAAAAAATTATTAATAAATACAAAAGATATACAACACAAGGAAAAAAAATTGATACAAATTTACAAAGTCTCAAAATATTTCGTAAATAAATCTTGAATGAAAAAATCCGTGTTTCGTAAGGTCACGGACTATCAAATTAGGATTACGATGGAGTGGCCGCGGGCATTTCAACATTTAAAGAATTACTTATTACACTAAATATCGCTGTTTAATAATCTTAAAACATTTTACTAAACAACGATTTTTTTCATTAGTTAGTGTTGATGATATATCATAATTAAGGAGTGGGTTACTTCATGTCAAAGCATAAAATATCTTCAAACTCTTGGAATTAAAGTATTATTTTTAAGTTAGTTTACTCTTTCATTTAACTTGATTTATTTTTTTATTCAGTGACAGACTTAGTTTAGTGCAGCGTGATTATTGTTAGTTTTATTTGCTTACACTGTTTACACAAGATTATGGCTAACAAATAAAAAGTTTGAGATCATTTATGAAAAAATGAATGCAGTTGCAATGATAAATTTTTCATATCTGTTTCATGATTCGTTTTTAAGTGAACTGAATTTTAATAAAATTTTCCTAAGTTAAGCATAAAATTATTCGTTTGATTAATTTAAAATTAAAGAAAAACAGCATTCATTATAAAGAATTACTAAGCAATAACATACTCATGAAAGATATACAGTCAAACCCAGCTATAGTGAACACGGTTTATAGTGAACTCAGAATATAGTGAACGAAATATTCAGTCCCGTGCCTTGCTATACACGTATAATGTTATTTTTTGTGGATATAGTGAACCAAACAAGTGAGGAAGTTGGATATAATGAACTTTTTTCTGTCTTCGACTGATTTTTTTCTTCATTTTTTTTGTAATAATTTTGAAATTTCTACTTCAAAATAAATAAAATACATATACCAATGTTTAAAACCATCTATAAAGGGGAATGTAGCGATAAACATTTTTTCCTGATTGCTTCTTTTATCTCACTTTCCAATCCCTAAACAAACCAAGCAGATGTCAGGCAGGTGATGCACCTGTAAGGTGTCAGTGAGATCAATCGGCATTTTCTGTCAAAGGGAATGAGTAATTATTCGTTATTGGTCAAAGGGTTGGACACTAATATGTGTTGATAAGGCCCTCATTTCAACTCCTTTTTGTTCTCAGTGCAGTTAAAAAAAAGTCTGCAAACAAGTGTCTCAAATTTAACTATGGATGGAGACCAGTAAACGTAAAACGTTCTCCATTGATGATAAAATGGTCATAGTCAGAAAAATTGAAAATGGATGCAATCAAATTGATATTTGAAGGGAATATAAACTATTCAAATCTTGAGTTTGTAACATATGGAAAAATAGACAATTAATAATTTCTGCTCATGAAAAAAATTTAGAAGGCTTTTCTGCCTTCTTGAGAGTTGAGAAAATCAGATCACAAGGATGTTGAAGAAGCATTGCTGAAGTGGTTCACCATTTGAAGAAGCCGCAATCTTCCCGTATCTGGACAAATGTCGATAAATGTATTAAGCGATTTCATGAGACTAATTTTATGTGCTCGAGTGGCAGGTTAGACAGGTTTAAAAAGCGGAATAACAGAAATTCAGGAAAAATTATCTGAGAGTCAGGAAGTGCTTCCATATCTGATGTTGAGGATTGCTCATCAGCTAAAAATTACCAATTTTTTTTTGCACGCAAGACGAAGAATAATGAAAAATTCATTTTTTGCTACTACATATAATATTTTTCAGTCATTTATTTGAATAATGTGTAATAAAAGGGAGCAGTTTGGGAACCATTAGTTAAATTGCCTACGTAACGGATATGGTGAACTCCCGGTCATAGTGAACAAAAATTTCGGTCCCTTGAAGGTTCACTATAGCGGGGTTCGACTGATATATATATATATATATATATTACTGCATGCATAATCACTAAATATAAAAATAAACATTAGTTCAGAACATGTTGTCACAACTTAATTATAATTTATGAATTACGTTGAATTTATTATTACGAAAAATTTTTTATTGCTTAATAATTTTTTTCTTTACAGATTAGAACTCTTCGATACTATTCTGATATTTTGTAATTTAAACTGATATTATTTAATAAGTGGATGTAAAGGTTTATTGTTAATCTGTTGCGCTAGAATAAAATATTCATTATTTACTAAATTTCAGTTGGCGTATATTTTTTTAAAGATTTCTTCACAAGGTCTATACATATAATAGCTAAAGAAAAAGGGGTCTTGACTCTGCTATAAATTCATATGTATTTATTAAGTTGACAAAAAAAAAAAAGAAACTATTTGAGCTGATTCAAATCATTCTTAGAAAGTACTGAATTGTTTTTTTTAATTAACAATTTCAGTAATTTTTATGATAATTTAAAGGCTTCTTGACATTTTTTTTAATTTTATAAAACTGTAAATATCGCTACTTTTGATTATGCAATGAAGTGTTATCGTTAAAAATTTGTCAATATCATAAGTAACTTCCCTCGCAATAAGATCCCAAGAAAGGAAAGTTAGTAATAGAAAGTATTTTTCATTTTCTAAAAAATAGTTTAACTTTAAGTTACACTTACACTTTTATACTAAGATAGTTTGAATGATTAATTACTCTCAGCTATTCATTTATGAAATTTTTGTGTTTAATTATAAAATTAAATGTAATATAGATATTTCAATTCTGACTGAATTATAATAAAGTTGTTTCAATTTTCAGTTAGCAATTTCAAAAAGTCTTAAGTCCGATTTCATAATCATTAAATAAGAACAAAGATTGGGAATTAAAAATAAAATTATGCATGAATAATCAAATTTACTAAATAAATCTATTTGTTGCACAGTTTAAATGTTAAATATATGCGGGAATATAAAAGCATTATAAATGTTACATGTATGCGGAAAGATTGATTTAATACAAATATTTGCTTACCTCTAATATTTTTGATTCAAGTTCTTTTTATAGCCAATAAAAGATCACATTATATTTGCAGGAACAGAATTACACAATACAAATTCAAAATTAACGGACGGAATAAACAAATAAAAATTAATCAGAAAGAAAATATAAAAAGAAATTTTCATTAAACAAGAGGAAAAATCTAAAATTAAGTGCTTTTAGGTAGGATGAGTGTCTAAGACAAAGTTTCCAGACAGAATGACCGAAAAAATTGCCAAGGAAGTTTTATGTCTTGAAAAAGTTAACATATATATGCAATATGCTGTCCTAGATTCCAAGAAATCCAAGAGAATTCTTTGTTTGAGGCATGCATTTTATGACCGTAAATAGGATCTGTGTATATCCGATATTTTAAAAAGTAGATGAGATAAGATAGAACCCATTGGAAGAAACGAAGAACATTTTCCCTCAGTGTAATATGAGCTGGGCTGGCTACTTTTCTGAGGGGAGAAGCTTTGTGGGTGGTAAGTCAATGAGGAAAGGGATGCTATCTAATTTAATCACTGAAGAGAAGCGTTTATTGCTCTCTTCATGATTGGGTAGCAAAGAGACAGCAGTGATCATTTTATTCCTGTTACATACTAATAAAAGCCCCAAAATAAAATGTCATGGGAATTCTCCATTTTTTTTTTTTTTTGACTAAATAAAATATTTAAAAATTTTCTAAAATGAAGGAAAAATTATCTTTAAAAAAATAATAATAATAATTGCTTTGTACAATGGGGGGTGTTTGAACACCCCCCTTACCTACGTGCCTGAGGAAGAAGTAAAACAAAATTTTGTTTTTTGTTCTGCACTCTACAGGTACAGGTTTCTAGTTGAAAAAACAGTTAAACTAATCTAAATTAAAAAAGTATGCCATTAGATTGGAAGTTTTTAAATATTTTGATTTCTAAAAAATGAAATTTAAAGAATTTTATTTACTTTTTCTTAATGGAGTACAAAGCAATAAATTTGACAATTTTGCATTTACGACTTTCATTTTTAAATACTTAATATTTCTGTAAATAACAGAGCTAATTCAAAGCAAACAACATTACTTAAACATTTGACATTAAATACTGATGTAAAAAAAAAATATCAGTGAATTTTTCAACGAGCACTGTTTGCATAAAATACAGCGAAATGGCTCTACATTTACATGTAAATAAATTGTTAAATTTCAAAGCACAACAGCAATGCAAGGGTAGACAAAGTAAAGAGAGTGATGTATGATCACATGGAATTATTTTCTTTTGTTTAATAACAATACAGGGTGGTCCCGAATTCATGGTACAAACTTTAATGGTAGGTACAGGACATTGTAACAATGATTTATTGTATAGGAATGTATAGTCGCAAGTGACGCGGTGAGGCGTAATCAGGAGAAATAACGGCCGAAAGGAAAAACAAAGATTTTATTGAAAGCGTTGTTGACAAGTGTCATGTTTACAGTAAGTGTTCAAAATTGCGTCCACCAGAAGCGATACGTGCTTGACAACGTCGGTGGAGCGATTGGCGTACACGTTCAAAGATGCCTGGTATTTCACGCACACCTGCAGCAGCTACAGATATGCGAGCGACGAGATCCTCATCTGAGTCAACTGGAGTCTCATAAACAAGATGCTTTAGATGTCCCCATAAAAAGTAATCGAGGCTCGATAAATCGGGAGATCGGGGTGGCCAAGGGATTGGTCCACCACGCCCAATCCATCGAGCACCAAACGTGGCATTCAGGTAATTCCGTACATCAATGCTGAAGTGTGCTGGCGCCCCATCGAGCTGAAACCACATGCGGTTACGAATGGCGATCGGAACATCATGCAGCAGTTGTTGTAACACTTCTTTCAGAAAAATAAGATAGCTTCCGCCACTGAGTCGCGTGGGTAGTAAGTATGGGCCAATCAAAAAGTCGTTCACAATACCAGCCCATACATTAATACAGAAACGCATGTGGACGCGTTGCATGTGAATTATCGGTTGCCCACACATGGGAATTGTGCTCATTAAAGACACCCTCGCGTGAAAATGTCGCTTCATCTGTAAATAGCACATTACCTACGAAATCCGGCTGCAACGCACATTGCTGCATCACCCACAGGCAGAAGTTCACGCGGAGAGGATAATCTGCCGGATTCAATGCTTGTACTTTCTGAAAATGGAAGGGGTGTAAGCGATTTTCGTTTAACACTCTCCATACAGTCTGATGACTCACACCTACGTCACGCGCAACAGTTCTTGTGCTTGACTCGGGTCTATCAGCTACAATGTTCAAGATGCTTTCTTCCAGCCTTGGAGTGTGTACAGCTCTTAATCGACCAGCGTCATGTCTGTTGACGTCGAACGCACCTGTTTTACAAAGTTGACGATGTAACCGTTGAAAAATTCTATGATCCGGCATTCGTCGATCAGGATACTCCGCGCGATCCATTTGCACGGCCGTACTGCGGCCATGTCTGCTTTTTCTGCATACGTAAAGTCATCCATCGTCTACGGCAGCACAATTGTGAATGGCGCTTTTCCCTACTGCGATGCATCATTTTCAACGGCGGCTAGACATCTACTGCCCTCTACCGGCAATGATACCAACCGATCACTCCATTTCTCTTTCCTTTTATTTCCCCTGTTTACGCCTCACCGCGTCACTTGCGACTATACATTCCTATACAATAAATCATTGTTGCAATGTCTTGTACCTACCATTAAAGTTTGTACCATGAATTCGGGACCACCCTGTATATAAACAATACTTGTCCAAGGTCACTCTGTGTTTGATATTTGGTACACTGTGCAAAAACTACTTGACTTATTTACATTGAAACATTTTATTCAATAAAACAATATATTCTACAAGCTTAACATATTATTTTCTCCAGATCTATCTTAATTTTTTAAAAATTAATGTTGTACCCAAATATTAAAATTTTGAAAAAGGAAGAACAAAATCTTGCTAGTTGTTAAAACAAATCTAAAATAATTATTTTTTTCAAGATTATAAATTAAAAAGATTATATTTTAAATAAAATACTTTAGAATATTGACACTTTTCTTGGGGGGGGGTTAAATACTCATCCTATACTTTCTGAGGAAAAAAGAAACACCGTGACCTGAAAATTTTAAGATTTTCACGTGGAAAAATTGGGGAAATTTGAACCAAATTTAAGCGGCCACCCTGAAAAATGTTTGTTGGCAAAGTAGTTTTTCTTTTAATTCATTAGTTGTCAAGACTAAAATGTCCGCCTCATTTAGAATATATTGAGCTGTGTTTACAATGTCCCTTGATATTTTATTTTTTCATTATTGCTATGCTCCCTTTACAAATAAGAAAAATTGCCTTATACTTGTATTCGACGCAAAAACAAAAATGACTTTTTCTCTTAAAAAGACAGCAATAAAAAAAAAAATGTCGAAAAAATGCAATCAGGACTGTCCATTATGTGGATTTCAAAGGCGAAACATTTCGAAAATCGCAACATAACTGAAATTAATAGATGAACACTTCTTATCACACAATTTGCTCAGTAGCCAATGTGGCTCAGACCTTGTTTTACTTAGAGTAATTTGCTTTAAAAAAGCTTGCTGCCTTAAAGCACATTCCAATTCAAGTTGTTGTTAATGCTAATTCCCATCTGGAGTCAGACCAGATCAATAAATCCGTTGACATTTAGGAAGTCCAAAACTAAAAAGGGAGAGGAATGAATGTCGTTCCAGTCCAGCCCTAAACAGTTCAAGATGTGCTCAGATGATGCCTGGTTTTGTTGGCATTTAGGGAAAATATCTTTTGTTTAGCAGAAAATGTGAGACTTTTCAGGAGTCCACTGGCCAGTCGGGATAAGCAAGTTTTGGTCTGCCTGTCACCAGGAAGAGATTGAGTCCTGGTCTTTTTGCTTTATACCAGTAGTGAATAGGTGGAAGCAGCCACTTTTTTTTGTTCTTGTCCTTTTGCCTTGCGAAAAGTTCAAGGTATGTAAGCTCTGGGGTGAAGGGGACTGGATACTGGATGGTCTAGTCCAGTGGTTCCCAACCTGGGGGCGACGAGTATTCAAAAGAAAAAAAATTGCTTATAATAATAATAAAAGCTATTTGAGATTGAAATTGAAAATATATATGAAACCTATGGTTCTGGTGTAGACAAAGAATTATGATAGTTGAAAATTGAAAAAAATTCAATTGCAGGATCGTTTTCGTCATACGTTTTGGTATCGCAGGCGGAAATCTGATAATTCACTCTGTTCCTCTGAGCAATAATACTGTTTCCAGGCGTATTAATGAGATGGCGGCCGACGTTGAATCAAAACTCATAAAATTTCTGAAAGAAGGTAAATTTGCGTTGCAGATTGATGAATCAACTGTGATAGATAACAAAGCTGTTTTAGCTTACGTGAGATTCATAAATGAGAATAAGGAGATTAACGAGGAAATATTGTTTACAAGAACTTTGAACACAGATACAAAAGAATCGTCGATTTTTAAATTGGTCAAAGATTATTTTGAGGTAAAAGAAATTCCCCTCACAAATGAAAGTGCTTGTGCAACAGATGGTGCTCCAACCATGTCTGGTTGTCATACTGGGTTTCTGGGTCACCTTAAAAAAGAAGTACCGGAAGTTATCTCACCATTCATTATGTCATTCATCGTCAACTTTTGGCTGCGAAAAATTTGTTATTTCTGGCATCAATAAAATAAAAGCTAATTCTCCTAATAACCGTTTGTTCCGAGAACTTTGCCATGAAAATGATGAAGATTTCGAATTCCTGCTCCTACATACAGCTGTGAGATGGCTTTCAAAAGGAAACTGAGCCGTTTCTTCGAATTGCTGGTTTCGGTTACTGAGTTTCTCGACACCACTGATCCTGTTTTAAGTGAGAGTTTGAAGCAACCCAAGTTGGAAACTGCGTACCTCACTCATAGTTTTGAAAAAATGAATGAAATCAACGTAAAACTTCAAGGAAATAAAATGAACATTATCAAGGCTAAGGGAATCATATCTTCATTCATCGCCAAGTTTGATATCTACAAGTCAAACATTGGTCGCAAAGAGCTAATGCTTTCCAACTGTTAAAAAGCGTTCAATGGTAGATATCGAGATTCTCGAATATAAAATCTTAATTTTTACTGATCACCTTGATCAGTTATGGAATCAAGATTTAAAGATTTGATGAAATTAGAAATTCCGGATTGGATTTTCGATTCTTTCTCTTTTGAAGTTGTGGATAGGCTCACTTCCTCTTTGTAGACTGAGTTTTTAGATTTGAAGTATGACTGTGAGGCTAAAGTCGTCTTTAAAAAATACGGTTACGAGTTAGCTCGTTCCCGTCAACATATTTAGTGGAGAGAGGATTTAGTTCTGTCTTCCACCTGCTCACAAAGCAAGGTTGGACATTTGCTTCAAAGGAGAACCGCGTTTAAATCTGACGAGCATAAAACTTGACATGCAAGCTTTAACTTGAAATACATCAAGCACAGGGCAGTCATTGAAGTGGTAAAAATGTACTTTCTCCCTCTTCATTTTTTTTCTCAAATTTTAGTTGTTAACGTTTCAACTTTTTCTTGATTACATTAAAATATGAATTTAAAAAAATGTAGTTTTATTTTGATTATTCCGTTTTAAATATCATTTCTTTTTGAAAATAAAAAGATGCACAATTTTTTTTAATTAATAAAAATGACAGGATAAATGTGCTTCCTTATTTGCATTACAATTTAAATTAAAATCAAATAACATAGCATATTTTCAGTGTTTGGTTGCTAACAAGCAACAATGAATGGTTTTTTGAGCAAAAAGAGAAAGGGGCGATATGTGTCAGCCAACCCCAAGAGGGGGGCGATGGTCCATAAAAGGTTGGGAACCACTGGTCTAGTCCCTTCTTTGCAGGAGTGTCAGCCAATTCGTTTCCGTGGATATCGACGTGGAATGGGATCCATTGAAAGTGGACTTCATGCTGCTGGGAAATGAGCTTTACTTTTTGTAAGATCGAAAAACTGGTTTTATCTCCAATGAGGGCCCAATTTTTGAGATGTTGAATTGAACTACAGCTGTCAGATAGTATCCAAGTATTTCCAAAGTGCCATTCACTCAAGATTTTCTCTAGTCACCTGTCGATTGCAATTAGTTCGCTTCGAAAGACGGAACAAAAATCGGGGTTGCGTTGATGAAGAGTGTAGTTCTCTCGAGGTGTTTCAATAAACACTCCAATGGATAATGATTTATTCAGGAGAGGATACTGTACTCAGCAAACCCCTGGATTATTGTATCTGTATCTAGTCTGGCATCATTTGGCTAGTGTATGGTGACTCTTGTCGACTTGTTGTTTATTGCTCTGCAAGTATGGTCATGTACGTATTAGCAATATCAAAAATGCTAATTCAATTTAAAAACGTGATTGTCCTGTTTATTGCTGTGCAAATATGCTCATGTTCATATTAGCAATATCAAAGCTAGCTATACTGTTCACAGTAATACAACAATCCAAAACTTAATTTAAAAAATCTAAATCAAGGTTGAAAAATTTGTGATTTCCTTAAAAATTCGGCAAACATGTATTTTATTTCTTTAAAACTCAAAATCTAAATTATTCTAAATGATATTTGCTTAATATTTACTGGAATCAGATGACAGGATAGTAGTTATCTTATGAGAATCACAAAAAAGTGAGTTTATATCTACTCTTATTTATTTTTATGTTTTCATAATAATAAAGTGCTCAAAAATATTGGCTCGTAAAATAAGCAACAATAAGCTTATAATGATTAGTGTACTGAAACTATTGCTCCTTTATTTATGTTGTTGTTTTTATTGTTTCTTTATTGAAATCCCCATCCATTCAGATTTTTTTATTTAGGGTTTTGATAAAATACTAAACAGACTAATTTTTAATAAATATCAGACATAAATTTTAGCCTAGTGGTTATTGTCTGAAATAATATTCATTTTACAGCCTTTTTTATTTTCTCAATCACTTGTGTTAACCCTAAAGGAGGTGGAGTCAAAAGATTATCCCAGAGGTAAAAAAAAATCATTTTACTGACAGGAATTTATTATTTCTTCTTAAGAGATTTTTATGTTAAGTGATTGAAAAACAATTCAAGTGGATGGTTACTTACAAAAACCTGCATTGATACAAGAGAAAGTTCCTGATTCTGGATACATGTGACAGTCAACTCTGTGTGGTGTTATTATTTCAGTTATTTCTGCTGTTTCATTTTCTCTAAAACAAAGACCAAAACGAATATCATAGCCTATAGTCTGGAAATCCCATTGAATAAGAGAATTTGGCTCTTTTACTACAAGTCTTATTCTACAAGCACACCCACATTCCACAACAGTTCGCTTAGCAGCAGGATCATTTTCAAGAACGCCAAGTTTTTGATATAGCATTAGATTTTCAGGGACTGGCACATACAAAGGCATTTGGTACTGGAAAAAAATAATGAGTTTGTATATTAAAAATTGAGTAATGTTAATGTATTACTTTAATGATAGTAGGACTAGTATGTCCACTTTTATTACTTTATTTTCAATGAAATTGTGTTTACAATCATTGAAAGCAGTTTAACTCTTTCTTTTTATCTTAGCTACATTTGAACTACATTATTGTTTTAAACTCTTACAGGAAATATTAATCTTTGATTTATATTTTGGTTGCAAGCGGAATATCAGCCCTACAAAGCACACTTTTGTAATATGATGAACTGTTTCGGATTGTAATTAGTTTATATTGAATCATAAACCTTTTTCAAAATTGTTCTTTTGTCATTTTTATATTGTAATAAAAAATATACACCGTGACATTTACTTGGTTTTAATTTCGTTTTTACAAAATTCGATGATTTTTGTTTTCTCTACATGTAGCATAAAATCCTTTTGTAAGCTTCGTTTCTTTTTTACGTGAAAAAGAAACACTTCTTATTCTAACACATGTCATTTTTGTATTTTTTTTTTTAAATAAATAAAAAATTATCGAGTCTTAGCTTTTTAATTCCACTTTCAAAAATTAACAAGTAGACTTAAGTGCAATGTTTTAGAGCGTCCTATGCCAAGTTAATTTACTATGTGCGTTCAAAAACTTACATTGTGCATCATAATTAAAAGGCAATTTTGACAAAAAGAAGTTGAAAATGCCGTTGAAACATTGTTTTAACATACTAAAAGTCTGAAGCATTAGTTTAAATAATCAAATAATATTTATTTAAGCTTCTCATAATTGTTGAGTTGTCCGCCTACTACAGCTGTAGTCTGGTCTGATTTAATGTCATCCATGACTAACAATTTCTCGCTTTTAACGTGTTTTCAGCTTGGTTCCTCTCATTTCCTAAATCAAAAATCTAAAAAAAAAATCCCGGTATTTAGAGCAACTTCTATTTCCCTGAACTACCGAAGTTTTAAAAAAAGGTAGCTTTACATCAGTTACGACCGAGGACAGAATTTCAGAACAGAATGCCACGCCTGATAGCGACTTGGAGTATTCGCAATGTGATAACGATCTGATGACTTGCGAATCAGATGCTACTTCAATAGCTAAAATTATAGAGTCTAGTAGTGATGGAAAAAAAACTGAATCTTCAGATCCACTTCTCATTTAATGTAGCAGCATTAAGGAGGCTGAAAAGTTTCTTCCAAAGACAAGAAGAAAAAGAGAAGTGGATGTCTTCTAATTGTTAGAAAATTCATTGTGTATTTTAAGACAAAAGCAACAAAATATCAGATTTTTTATTGAAATAATTAAATTTTTCTTCTTATCTAAATAAATTACATTTAAGTTTCAGATTGTATTGGGGTATTTAACAAAATAGAATGAAATTTGTATGCTTTTAAATTCCCCTCTTTAGCAACGTTCCTTTATTTATGAAGTTTTTGTTCATTCTAATAAGCATCGTTAAATCGAAGTTCTATTGTATTTTCTTTGTGAATTTAGGTACAATGCCCTCAGTTAAAATTAAAGTTTTTTCTGAATTAAATCATATTTTTGATTAGGATTTATTTTTGGGATACACAATGAAACTTCTATGAAAGAGGTAATTAAATTTTAGAAAAGATATATGCATTATATTATATTACCATTCAAGGCCAGCGTAAGAGTTTGAGAGCTGAATTTTAAAGTAAAAATTTTTTAATGCATGCATAAAAAAAAATGTGACAAGGAGTTTAAGCATTTTTCTTTCCAAAATTCGCAGTAATTATATTAATGGCCAGCTTTAGACTTTTCCACTGCATATCCAGATGCTACAGCACTCAAGATCCATAATTTTTTGTCTTTTTACATGACCAGATTTTCCAAAAACTATGCTATAAACTCTAACTCTTTTTCAATCGAGCTCCCAAAAATTACTCTAATTAGCTCTATTTCTCTTTAAAAAATATTTATAACCTGAAAGGCTTTTTATTTTTCTGGCATTTTTATAGTTTTTGAGAGTTGATTTCTGCTTTTGCTAGCACAAAACGATTTTTACTTTAAAAGTAAGTAAATAAAATGGGGTTAATAAGTAAATACAGGTTGTTTTAACGCTCTTCGTTTTTTCTTAAGATAGTAAGTACTTTTTGATTGGATCGGTTCACGTCAACTTATTTTTGTAATCACAAACCAAATAACATGTATTACCTTATGACATTACTACTAAAAATTGCGAATTATTCATGAGATTATGGAATTCATTGTTACTTTTTTCATTCACTTTTTCTAGTAATTTTAAGATATCATAATTTAAACATTAGTCTGGTATTTTTTAAGATTAAGAACTCTTTTTTTAAATTACAAATAAGGCACAAAAAATTAATATAATTTTCACCATTGATGCACACTCAAGATTTCCATCTTCATCAGTTTTTGTTCCGCCAACAGATACAGGCAGTATGGCTGGATCAATATTTTTTGTAATAACTGGTTTGACATCCTCTAAAAAGTAATTGTATTTAATAACTCAAAGATAAGAATAATGGGGATTTTAGTACATAACTAAGAGAGTTACCGAACTTCTCAAAGTAAATCAAGGATTTGAGAAATCAATAAAATAAAAACAAATGGATACAGACATTTGCGATTTTCTACATTATTTTTGCTTTGGAAAGGAACATATTTACTCTCATCAATTTTCGAAATTCATTTCAAAGTGCTAACTAAAAAACTTTTGCTGTATGTCAGATCATTCCAACAGAAATATGAGAAGGGTCGCCTGTTAATTTTGTCCTTGGACTGCACCATATCACTGTTACAAATGGTGGTTATTTTTAAAACATTGTTTTATACTCATCTCAGTTGCTTTTGCCACTTGTTGTTGAATTTATAACTAATTTTGAAACTTGGTGAGAATAGATTCTGGTTTACTCAGCAGAATGCAGAAAACTGTGCATTTCCATCTCTTTTATTCTCCTGTAATTGATTTTTCAATTTGATTGTCATTTTTGGGACACTCTGCACAAACGTATGTTAATTATTTAGAAAAAGTTAAGTTTTGAAAATAAATATTTTGACCTACAAAGATTGTAACTTAGCAAGTGAAAGCCTGATTATTAAATCGTAGTTGTATTTTCTTTTAGATTTTTCTCGAAATTTTATTTGGATATTTAAAATGGTAAAAAAAAACTAATGTTTTTTATTTTCTTCATAGATTTATAAATTTAATATAAAAGGATTATCACCACCAATATATATGTAAATAATTTAAACATCGATATAAATGCATCATAGGTTGATGAATTTAAACCCAGATGCAATTCTAAAATATGTTTGCTTATGATCGTAGTACAATTGTCATCTTAATACCACTTGGAAAAACTTTCTTCTGAGAAAGGAAAATTTGGCAATTTGAAAATGGTGCAGGAATTTAAATTTTTTTTATTCTATTCTATTCTTTATTATTCATCTCTAATTCTTTTTTACTATACAGTACAAGATTATTCGATCGATTTATCCGGATTTCAAAATTTAAAATTAACAATAACATTAATCTCTCTGGTATTAGGAAATATATGGATGGTGTTTTCTACACTAGGGAACGCTGAAAGCTCGGTACCGCCTAAATTTCCGGGTTACTGTTTCCGTTGTATTTTAAAGCCATTTGGCATCATTGTGTTTTGAGATTCTTGCAAACAATGTATTTGATTACTTGTGTTTACAATGCTAAAAGTGTTAACACTAACGTAAGATGGTGCACAGCTTGCAACAAGAACAAACAGTAATAAACTTATGGAAAGAGGCCATATCAAGACCTCCAAAAAAGCGAGTTATTCAAAATCTAGCAACCTTGTCACCTTTTTTAACAAAATATCTCTTAAAAACTAAAACAAATTTTCACTTCAAACTCACCAGCATTACATATTAACATTAATATCTTATGAAATATGGCAGATTTGAGCTCAGAAATTATCTAATTTATTTCTTTTATTATAAACAAAATTATCCGTTTGAAAATATCGCCTCGCAGAATAACATGTAGTAAGCAGTTGCAAACTTTTTAACCGGAACTAGAGTAGGTGCCGAGCTCGAGATTGTTATTGTTTACATTTCTATTGAAAACACCATCCATAAAGAAAAAATGTCTTTAAAACGGTTTGTACATTTTAAAATAAATATATTCAATTAAAATTTTGAGCAATCTTGTATACAAAAAAAAATTGTTTGAAAGCTTTGTTTCTTTCCAGATAGAAACAACGTATGCTTTTCACTGATAATTAATCTCTTTTTCTGTCAAAACATTCATTTTCATAATCATTTTTACTGTACTAAACTATTTTACAAAACGTTGTATTGGCGATCGAAATGGGCTGCAGGTGGCGTAGAGCAGAACCCTCTACCTATGGCAACACTTCACGTACTTTCCCCATTAGCGTGTGGAAAGTCATAGAGGAAGGAAGTACGCCAGTTTCTCTCTTGATTTTCATATAGAGTAAATTCTTTTAAGTTGGAAAACTGTACGGAACAGAAAACTACATTAAACATAGTTCTAAAGAAAAGTATCACGGATACTTTAAAAAATATTTTTATTAAATAAAAAAGAAAAATATTAAGAAAAGGGAAAATATCGTAGTACATTCCTATACAAATGAAAAGAGGAGGAGAGGGAAGGGCTAAAGGCATGAAACCGGTATCTCCCCAGATGGCGTATTCGAGCGTTGCGATCGCCAATTTAAATGGTTATTTATCATGGTTAATTTTATTATGGTTAGTGATAGTTTACAACTGACATCATATTACTGTTGGTGGTCAACCGTCAACTAATGTACTATCACTCTTTTAAAGGAATTAACTCTCAAATTTCCATCACTTATTATAGTTAGTGCAAATTTTAAATATCTTACAGGTTCTTTGCTGAAAGCTCTAGGCACGATCTTTAGCAATGAATTTTTGCGCAATAACAAATTTAACGCTTACAATTTTTCAAGATTCCTGCTTCCCTCCTGCAAAGTTGCAGTGTTCATAGCTTGTGTAGACCTTTTGAAGCTATTTATTATAATTTTTAGATACATGCATAATTTAACACGAAACATTACAGAATTATCATTAATGCACCACACTCTTAGCGCACATTAGTCCATTTAAAAAAGTTTTTTTTTTAATGTTTCATGAAGTACAAATTAAAATATTATTACCTGGCGATAAAATTTCCACCTTTGATAATATTGATTCAGGCAAAACAGTTTTGCACCAGCTCCAAATGAAGTTAAAAAATGATGGAGCTGAAAAAATATATACCAGCTTTAAGAACAAAAATAATTGGATTAAAAGTTGAATCTACAGTCCGTGGCTAAATTTTTAGCCGCACCATAAGATTCTATGTAAAATCTTAATTATCAGGTGATACTATGCAGCGTAATTGTTTTTACGCGGCTGAAACCGGTTTACACTTGTTTATGTTCGGGTATCAGTTGGTTAACATTGTAATGCAATAAGTTAAAAATAAATGCAAATAGGAAGTATATTAAAAATCCCCTGAATAAAAACCCATTACATATATGTTTTAATATAAAAGTATTGCATATAAACTCGTGCAAAACAAGTAATTATTAAAACACTGCAGTGCGTCTAATAATTTGGTCTAATTATTACAATATACTAATGTAATACCTGTGTGACATCGAGTCACAATCGAATTTAAATCCTGATCCATTTCTTAACAATACTGATCCAATCCATATTCGCCCCTTAATGCCTTAGCGCAATTAGGACATTCTCCCCTGGAAATTCCTTTCCCTACCCTTTTTCTTAGAAAAACACCTGGCCCGCGGTATCTTTCATGTCCACGTGAAGGCTACGAGTGTGAGAGTAAGCATAACCGTAACGCCCGCAAGTTCCATCAGAAGGTGAGAATGACACTGAAGAAATAATTGATATGACAACTAAACTTCCAATGGTTAAGAAATTTCACTTTGACTTTAAGCATTTTTGTATAAATAGCTGAGCGCCCGACGCTCGAGAGCAGATCTCAAATTTTGAAGGTAAATTATTAAGAACTATGTTGGGAGCCCCACGGGCGATCAGCAACAACTCTATTAAAAAAGACCTAAGAATCGACGATATTAACCAATACATGGCTAAAATAAACGCCAAATTCTATAAGGAAGCAAAAGATTGCAACGCTTCAAACTTTAATAAAATTTTTGACTTAGAAATTATTAGGGATAACGCAAGCATCAGCCCTCTCACTGCATTTCTAACCTCAGACTGCTTAATATCTAAATATTACAACCAGACTCAATGATCACATATCATTACACACACACAGCTTAAACACCGGCATGTGACAACCCTAATGAAGGAGCAACCCTTTCGCAGGGTCCGATCTGGAGGAGTCACACTTCCGATAATATCCAGAATAGTGAGCAACCCGGCACGAGCGGTGAATACCGGGACGGCCGGGTCACTATACTAACAGAGGTCCACTAATATTGTACATATCTAATCCACTACTTGTAAATTTTCTAATCTTTGTATATATATGTAAATATAATTATTCTGTAAATATAACACTATTGCTGTATTATTATATAACTGATTATAAACTTAGTGCTCGTCTCATTATGTGCATAACTCATTTAAATATTTTAGTTCTTGACAATGGAGATTTCTCCTACTTTTACCCTTTTATCTAAATTGTTTATTTAACTTATGCCTACCCAATTTTATGCCAAATCAATTTCGATGAATCTGTAAGTGGCGCTTCGCGCCAAATGCCGAGATCCCACCTATTCAGATCACACATCGCTCGAGAGCAGATTTTTGACCCCAGAGATTCGTTCAACCGTGATCGAGACAACACGTGTTTTATCTGGCTCCGCTATTATGCCTTACAACAGAACCGCTCGCGGCGGAAAGGTGTTTCCGCCTAGCCGCCCGCAATCACCTAAACCGGACGACTCGGATGGAGAATACATCGAGGTTTTTGAGTACCCATCCTCTGAGGTAGCCTGGTAGCCATTGCATTTAGTAAGATTCCTCGGAGATACATACCTGTTAACCAAATCGATACCGTAGGTTTCTACATGCAATTTAGCTTGGAAGAGGTGAACTCTACAAAGGACTTATTCACTGAATTTCTTAAGAAATGTGCATATGGTATAATCTACAACGAATTTAAAGGAATACTATGTGCCATTAGAGTTGCCAGCAGACACTATCACGAACTCCGAAAGGAATATCCATTGCCTGGACAGAAGGAAAAAGAGGAACCCGAGACAACTCAAGATAGCATCACTCGAGTCCTTGAGCCCAATCCCACCCCAGCGGCTGATAAAATGGAACTTAGTGCCGGGGGCACTGCCTCCGATACTGAAAACACTACAGAACCTCCAGCCAAAAAGAAGAAGAAGAAAGCCAAAGTCAAGCCTATCGAGTCTACTCCCACGATCCAAGACAACTGCTCTCCTTCAGATTCCCCTACCCCAGCCGGAGACTAAAACAACTACTCCATCTGACCCAGTACCGGCAGAGCTTGAGGAGACTGCCGCTTCGGCAGTAACCATAGCTACTCCCACCGCAAATATGGACACTTTTCCTTAAAAGCTGAAAACCCTTATCAGAGGACTAGAAATAGATACAGATTCTCAGGAATTAGAAAAATACCTCAAAAACTTTGGACTGCTACCAGAGAAGACAGTACAACTTAAAAGGAGGAGTGGTCAGGAGCTTAGGCCCCTCCTACTTTTTCTGGTCATCCAACCGGACAACAGTGCCTCTAGAAATATTTTTAACATCAGATCAGTACTAGAGAAGCCAGTTAGAGTTGAGCGCTTCAGAGGAGGAAAATACCAGATCCAGTGCTACCGTTGTCAACAATTTGGACACACGCAACGAAACTGCCCTGCAACCAATCCCGCCTGCGTGAAATGCGCCGGAGTACATTTCTCGTACCAGTGTACAAAGCTCAGGACAATCCCAGCCACCTGCGTCAACTGCAACGGTGAGCACCCAGCCTGTTTTACGGGCTGCGGTGCAAGACCCAGGAAAGCGAGGAAGTCTCATCCCGAGAAAGCTACCGACAACGCCACCAGATTTTTACAGCTCTTCAAGGAGATGAAGGAACTTTTGAAGGTCGAAGAGCTTCTTAAGCTTTTACGTTCCTTACTTCCAGAGACCCAAAACTGATGAAGGACTCATTTTCTCCCAGGATTTTATCTATCCTGATGTCACAGCTCACCGCTGTGATTTTCTTTTTATCCCATTTCTTATAGGATACAGGACTTATAGTTTACGACCTACTAGAAGCGATGAATCAGTTGGTGGCCCTTCGGGCCAAATACTGAGTTCCAACTAATATCAAGCATATCAAGCTCGAGAGCATTCGAGATTTTGTCGACATTCGAGGTAACGCTGCTGAATCTCTCTTGAGCTTATCTGCTGACCAGATGCTGTCATAGTTAGAGCTACAAATCATGATTTTTATCTTCGGTGAAGTCCAGTACAGTACCCATGACCCCGCTCTGATGTTTTCTGGCGAAGATCTGATTCCCATCCACTCCTGTGTTGTGTTCAGTCTGAGTTGAAACCACGAAACTCCCAGTCACTCCTAACCACCACACTCTCCATCCGATGTGCCGCCTGTGATTTTTTTCTGATGTCGCCATTGAGCTAATATGAAATAAAGCGAACTTTATTCATCCTAACAAGTGACTCCTTTTTTAGTGAACTCTTAGTCTCTTTAGATTTAAAAATGTGACCTACTCTCTCTATCAGCTACATAATAGGTATGTGCTTTTTTTGTTTTATTTCAGTGTTGTTGGGTTAATCAATGTCTATTAATGTGTATTTACACTGATAGATCATGTGCCATATTTACAGTTTACTTTTGTCAGGTTTTTCTTTAGAATTTAACCTTTTAGCTTTCTTGTTAAATTTAAAATTCTTTTGGTTTTTCTCAATACCCACCCAGTGTAACAGCACACTTGGTGCCGTTAGTGTTTTTTTGGGTTGGTATTTTATGTTTTAATTTTGTTAATGATCAGGGAACCTTTTACTTAAATTTAAAATTTTTTTAATATGATTATTATTCATTGTTCTGTTATTCAAAATACAATTAAATTCGATATGTTCATGAATTCAATATGTTTTCAGTTTTGATTCACAATAATAGCCAATTTTCTTGGGTATATTTTTAACATTATAACCAATTGTATAATAAATTATGCAATGTAATTAACTTTTTTTGTAAATTTTGTTAATTTTCTTTTCGACCCATTTAATTTGTTTTAGTCATGTACTAATTTTTATGTAAGCAACCAGAGATAATATTTTAAATTAATGGATAGAAAAAAATTAAAATTAATTTAGTAATTTTCATAATTTTCTGTAATTGATTAATACAATTATTTGGTAAGTTTGGCTATTAATTTTTTTCTGAGTAGGTAACTAATTTTTTCATATAATGATACAGTAAGAATTTTTATTCTTTAGGGTTAATTGAGTACGAATTTCACAGCAATTATTTTAAATAATGGTTATAATTTTAAATTGTGTTAACTTTTTTTATTTTAAATTTAAGGTTCACTTGTTGAATACATGACTACATTTTGATAATTTAAATGATACTTTTTTTTGGAATAATTTCTTTGATAGGTTATTGATTTTATAAAATGGATTGCTAAAATGTATTGCTCTTTTATATTGCTAAATGAAAAAAGCTCATTGATTATTTAATACCCTGCAGCCATTGTTATAATATAATTGAAAATTAATGATTGTTTTTTTTGATAATTTTGTTTTTCTGGTTTGGTGTTAAATTACATTTTGAAATATTTAGTAGTAATGTTGTGGTTTCGTTAATGGTTTTTAAGCAATTTTATGTTATTTATATATTTTGTGGTAATTATTAGGTCATTCAACTCATTAATCCATTCTTTTAAGTATGATAAAATTCTTTGATTGTGATTTTTGGTATAAAATTTTTCTTAAGGTTGATTTTTAAAATTTGTCATAATATTGGCAAAATATATATTATATTTTTCTGGTAATGGTTGAATTTTATACTATATTGGTTATATCAATGTTGTACTGTCTAGGTAAATAGTTATGTTTTTAAGAGTAATCATCAGCTTAAATGACATCATCTGTAGTAAACAATATTGTTAGTAAATGAATTCCATAGTCACCCGGAGTAAAAATAATCTAGTCACTAATTCTAATTTGGCAATTATGCCTGATAATAGTAATGACATGAATGGTAATAGGCAAGCCCCAAAATTAAATTTTTCTATTCCAGAGATATTTTTATGTACATGCACATTCTAAAACATAATAAAAATGTAGTTCATATTAACGTTTAAAAATTTATGTGAATTTCATTATACTCACCATTCACAACGTATACCGTTTTTAAATTTTCAGGATGATTAGCTTCATAACTTTTTAATAAGGTGTATGCATGTTGTGCAACTAAATAAAAAAAATATAGAAATAAATGTACAATTATTTAAAAAAATAAATAGTTTTAAAATATGATTATTCATTAGCAAGGTTGGCATTATTTAAATCGTGATGAAAATCGCGATTTAAATCACTTGATTTTTTAAACAAAAATCATTGATTGAAATTAACTGCGATTTTTTTAAGAAAATCACTGTTTTAAACCAAATGATATTTTTAATAAATCATTAAGCCGAAAATATTTTTATAACTATGTTCTTTAAGTTAAGATTCTTTTAAAAGTCTGGTTTCATTAATGATAAAGGTTTTATTCAAAGAAAGGCAAATTATATTTCAAAATAGACTAATAAATAAATAAAATTATGGTGCCAAAAATGGATAAAAGTAATGTTAAATTATAATTTTACGTTATCTGTATGTAAAACAATTTGAAAATTGATCCATTTAGTTTTACGTTTCTTTGAATACTTTAAGTGCTTTTAAAACATTTAAAATATACTCTCAGAAATAAAACTCTCTTTTTTGACGATTCAGCAATTCTTGAGCAGTATTTCGAGAATTTTGAGAATCATTTCGTCACGAAGTCACGTGATTTGTGACGAAACGTAAACTTTTGAATGTATGACGAAAATGTTTCCTTAATTCTAAACCTCTTCGTAGTGCATTGTGGGAGGTTGTTAACTAGAATAAAGACTAGACAATTGAAAATAAACTGACGAATTATGCTGACCGGATTGTATGGTGTCAAGAAGTTGGCCTTGCACCGAGAAGATCCGGAGTTAGAATCCCTCTTCAGAAATAAGTGTAATTCATATATCTCTCCTTGCCGTGTCGTGCCTTCTATATGGTGCCCACGTTAAAGTGATTATTAAAAAAGTTAGATATATTAGGCACTATTAGTTTTTTTTTTTTTCTTTTTCTTTTTTTTTTTTTTGAAAAAAAAAAAATACAATGACGAAATATTTCTTTAATTTTGACAAAATTCTCTTCCTCAAAGAAGTGACGATAGTTATTTCGTACCTTTGGGGAAATTTTCGCTCAGAACACATACCTGGAAACGGTTTCGTCAGAAACGAAGAAAGTTTCGCGATAGTCGAGTATCCAATTTTTACAGTGCATGCAATTAGTATTTACCAATATAAATGAAAGACTTGTTTTGCCCAGAGAAACATTTTTTTTCGATAATATATTCTGATCTAAACAATTTTATCTTCATTGAGTATTTAACTTCATTAGATATCTGTCCTTAAAATTTTAGGATATTCAGCTTGAACAAAGATAACGGTGATTTTATTTATTCCGTGATTAGTATGTACTAGTTAAAAAAATAATTTTTAAAACATTTTAGTTAGAAATACAGGATGACACAACAACAAAAAAAACGGGAAGTTTTGAAATGCGTTATGACCTTGAGGAAGTAAACACTTTTCTATTTTAGTAACCATTGATCTGTGGAACAGGAAACTGAGTGCGTTCGTCATAAAATTTTTTATAAGAACAGTGATAGTTTGGAAGCCGCGCAGAGGGAGTTTTACAACTTAGGACGCAATGGTGCCGTCTCATCAAAACACGTGATAAAGAGTTGGATTAATAATTTTGAAGAGGCTGGATCAGGCCGTGATAGCCTGGTTGGCAGGGTGCTGGACTCACGTTCGTGAGAACGGGAGTTCGAATCCAACCGGACGAAGACTCCCAGTGTAGTAAATGGTGACTGGTGAACGTTAAATCTGTAAAGTCAAAAAGTATTTCATGTTCTCGTAACAAATTATACCCCTGGGGTCAAAATTAGATAAAAATAGGATCAGGTCAAAATTTTGATCTGTGGATGTATGAATGGGGCCACCCTATAAACGGGTGTGGCATAGGTTGTCAATAGATGGCGCCACTGGAAAACAAGAATGCTTTGCCTTAATAGCCTGCGACGACAGCAACAAGCTGGATCTGCCCTGAAGTAGAAACAAACAACGGTCAATAAAGGAATCTCAACAGTAGATTTCACGAATGCAATCATACAGGGCATTTAAAGGATATAATTTTTAAAAAAATGATAAATTCCATTAATATTTTCTAATTAACAAATTTGAAGGTTTTATTTACTATGAATAAAATGTTTTACTTCCATCACTTTCAGTTTCATTGGATTGAGAAAAAGTTCCCGTTTTTTTGCCTCCCTGTATTAATTATTTTTGCTATGTTATTGTTTTTAAATAATACTGTTAATACATTTTATAATAATACTATTATTTCCAAATATATTGTTAATTTCTTTTATTAGATGATTTGGCTAGTGAATAAGAAAAAAATCCGATTTAATCCAAAATAGTCTGATTTAAATTAAATAAAATAGATTTGTTTAATATTTAAAAAAAAAAATGAATTTTGCCAACTCTGTTAATTAAGATCGAAAACGTATGATTATCAAATGTTTGTTTCTTAAAATATTCCTTAAAGGCCTCTAAATAAAATGCTGCTGCATATAATTATATTATAGATATTTTCTTCTTTAAAAAGTATCAATTTTCGTAAATATGATTTTGAAGTAAACGTTAACTCAAGGTTTAAGGTTTTTCCACTTTTAACTAGGTAATTAATTTACTTTATCATCAAATAATACATATATACAGATAAATTTTCAGTTTTCTAAATAAAAATTTAAAATTGTTTCATCACCATTTTGTTTAAAATGTTTTAAAGAGTAAGAAAAATCATGAAATTATGCTCCACTATGAGAGTATAAAAAATTCTCATTTGAATTAAATGAACAATTAGCATTGATTTTCGTTTTTATAAGGTTAATAATGCAGCACCTCAGTTTCTTACTTTCCAGGGTGTATAATGTTAATTAGTAAACGTTTTTTTTTTCTTTTTTAAATAATAATTTTTCATTGTTTATATAAAAATTATAAATTTATACGAAATTTCTCGTGAAATTTTTTTAAAGATAAACAGTATCAGCTAATATCATTTTTATAAGAATATCTTTGATTACTTTGTTACATAAGTTTTTTATAATGAAATTGTTAAATTTCATAATTAGCGCAATTTATTGCTGTAAATGCTTTTGATTTTATTTTCTATTTTTTTGTGATTAAATATTACGTCAAATTGAAACTATTGTTGTATTAAAAAGTATGTGTATGCACGGCTTAACCCAAGTACTTAAAAAAAAAAAAAAAATCAAATATTTTTTGATAATTTTGCATTTTTTATGTTAATTGTAAATTTTTTTAACCTATTTTATTTAATATCAGTCGTGGAACAGGCCGACCCAATTTTGAATTTGCGACTACCAAGTGTTCAACTCCGCAGCTTTGCAATTTTGAATCCAATCAAGATGACAAGGAATCAAATATTGGGAGGAATTTGCTATCGTGGAGGACTTCTTGATGGAATTAACAAGCATTTGCGTTACATAGAGACAAAAACCTTCCACGGTTAACCTGACGGCAAGGGGTCTCTAACCTATGACCCGTCTACTACTGGGGATACTTTACGTCAGCACTGAGGTCGGTACGAGCCGGGTGCGGAATTCGTATCGACCCGTTATGGCCAGGATTCAAATCCGCGTCACTTCATCGGGGTAAAATGTGATTTTTTCTGTATTTTTTATGCGTATTAAAATTTTTGTGCTTTTAGAGTTGATTAAAAAGAAAAAATTCTGTGAGCAATATTATTTTTTGCTGCTGCAACACTGCATGCATATTTGACATGAAAAACTAAATCCATCCACCAAGGAATCCACATTATCACTCACGTTTTTCTGTCTCAGATAACGGCATAAATTCAAAAGAATTTTAAACATTTTTATGATTTAAAGAATTTCATTGTAAATACAATTAGAAACAAAAGTTTCTATAACATTTGTACACAATAATTTTAAATAAAAAAGTGTAAATAAAATGTTGGAATTTTTAGCATTTCTTCACCTAATTTGCCACTGCAGCACTGATTAAAACTAAATTAAAAGTATTGTTTTGTGTTTTCAATTTAAAGTGTTTGAAACTTAAGGCTCGAATATTTAAAAGTCTCAAAATTAGTAATTTTTTTTTTTAATGTTATCAATTAAGAGGACTTTTTCTATTTATTTCTGTAAATTTTTCTGTTTTTCTTTCTATGTGTTCAAATTAGTCAAGTTGAAACAAAACTAAAAATCATAATTTTTAATTGAACATAACTCATGCAGGGTGCATAGCTAAATCTCTCAACAAAAAATAAGCACCTTTTACGTACTTTTTAAAAACTCAAAATATATTTTTAAGCAATATATACATTAACAAAATGCAAAATAATTCTCAAAGACTTTACATGATCATGATAAAATAACTAGTTTCTGAGAAAGAACTCTTTTCTTGATTATATTAGCCATTATAAAATGATAGAGAGATTTTTCGGTTCGATATCAGAGGGTGTAAAATGAAGCCTGAATTTCAGAATATCTTGCAAAATGCAGCAAAGTTGCAAATGGGAGTGCAATAATCTCATCGAACCCAGCTCAGTAGACACACATGCGAACTCGCAAGTATTTCATGTAAAATGATTGGCGCTTTCATACGCTATGGATAGATGGAAAGCCGAAATAGATTAAGGTTTAATGAATTGTGAAAACGTTGAATAGAACAATGTGAAAAGCACGCTTTTGCATAATACGTGCCGAAAATCTACACGGTAAAGAAAAAAAAATCTCCTTTTCAAAAAGGGAAATTTAAGCATTTTTTAAAAACACCCAATTAAAAAATCACCTTTAAAGGCTTTTAAAAAACGAATATCGAAAATAAACACCTTTAAGCGCTTTTTAAAAATGCTTCGCACCATGTCATGCCAATAAAATTAAAAATATAAAACAACTATATTTGGCTCTTTCAATGCACACTATACACTAATGAAAACAATTAAAGGAAAGAAAGGCATTTAAAAAAAAAGAAGAAAAAAGAACGAAATAGGCAACGCTTATACGTCTCTAAGGTATCAGCTAAGCTTTTCGTGGACAACTCTGTCACGCAGTGGCCTATGACGTCGTAAAGCAGTGGCGTTGTGATCATCTTTGTGTAGAGGTACCTGATTTATATCGTATGGAGAGGTACTTGTAGCGTATTGACGTTTTGAAACATACATGAACCCAATTCTAGTTTTTTGAATTTCTTTGTTTATCCATCGTTTGTATAGTCAGTGTCATCGTCTAGATGATACCATAAGATGACGGATAATTGGAAGGGCCAATAATAGACAACCTGTTGTGGGGGGTTTCGAGAAATGCGGTGTTCACTCTGTGGTTCAAAGACTATGGTTAAAGCCTCACAAACTATGGTTAAAGCCACAAAAGAGCAGCAACGCCTGCTCAACACCGTTATTTGCGACATCTAGCTAAAACGTATAGATCCGCTACAGCGACACAATTGTCTCGCAACCTGTATAATGAACATCCATTACATGGATAATAGTAAATAGCCCGACCGTATCGCAACCTGCATTCGCAGAGGTGGCCCACGAGAGTATTGAAATCTCCACTCATTTGTATTTTTCGGCAGTAAATGATCATTTTGCTTTCATTCTTTAATCTTTTACTTATATCAACGTTGTACTTGCTTATGTAAAATTTAGTTTCCTTCTAACAACTATTTTTATGCACTCTCAGAAATAAAACGCTCTCTTTCGATGATATAGCAATTCTTGAACAGCATTTCGTTAATTTTGAGAATCATTTCGTCACGAAATCATTTCGATTCAAATCATTTCGATGATTTATGACGAAACGCGAACTCTCAAATATATGACGAAAATGTTTCCTCTACTCGGAGCTTCATCGCTTTGCATTGTGGGTAATTGTTAACTAGAATGACGAAACTAAAATGAAGACTAGATGATCGAAACTAAATGACGAAATGATTATTTTCTTTCGACGAAATTTGTTTCCTCGAAGAAGTGATGATTGTTATTTCGCAATTTTGAAGAAATGTTCGCTCGGAGCATGTACCAGGAAACGTTTTCATCAAAAATAGTTTCCTGATAATAGAGTGTTCAATTTTTAAAGTGTTGCAATGGGTATATTTGATAGCTTAGGTTTAGCTATCCAAGGAACAGCTACGACAGATTTCAAAATAAAGATTTTTAGCACAAAGTTCTGAACAAAACAATTTCTACAGGTAACATTACATTAGTATTTTTATTATTTCATTCAGAAACTTTTTAGGATGCATAGAGTCATATTTTACAAAGACTAACAAAGTTTTTCTGGTTTATGATGTAGAAAACATTGAAATTAATATATATATATTTATTCTTAAATTTAGTGATGCAAACTGCAAAAGTTTTACCTGCTCTGTGTATAATAGCTGACCAGCTCAAACCTTTGAGATCAAATATATATACTTGTTTGTCACAAAGGGATTTCTAGAAAATAATATTTAAAATAAAATGCTTATTTCAAAGAGTTTTAAAAACAATATGGCAAGTAGATGAATTAATATGGCAAAAGTAGATGAATTAAATTTTCCAACACTTACACCTTCACGGTCTCGCTTTTGTTCTCTAATATCAGATAAAATAAGGAATGTTGCATAGCTGAATGCATCGACTTTAGTAAGTGACTGCGCCAGTCCTAGAAATCAATTTTAAAAATAAATAGATTACAGTAATATTACACTTTGGTAAGGAAAAAAAAAGTTTTATCACAAATGGAAGGAAAAAAAAAGATTTTTTTTAAACAAAAGTTCATAATGTCATGAATCAACATCTATTATTCTTAAAATCTGACTGAATCCTTACATTAAAAATACGATTTTATAATTATTACGTCACTTATTAGAAATTTTATTTTGAAAGGATAGTTTGTAAATAAATATTATGATCTTACGTGAAAATTTGGAACTCACTGAATATACAATTTGGATTCTTCTCAAATGATAAATATTTTTTTGGTAATTCGAACATAATTCATTTAAAATAAGTCAGTTATTTATCGTAATTTTAACAACTCTTCTACTTCAGAAGAAGCCTACCAGTGGGTATAATGGAGATTCTGTTGTGGTGTTTAAAAAATATAATACTTACATAAAAATGTTAATCACATACATACTAAAATTACCACAATTGTAGTAATTTCAGAGAAAAGTTAAAAACAAGCTTTTTTTTGTATTTTAATTTCCCCACATTTGGAATCAGGCAATATATTTTACACTGAATGCGCGCATTGAATTTGAGTAAATTATCTTTGACCAGCTGGTTAGACCAACTACATATATACACTTGATTAATTTTTATTCCTTGTTTAAAATTTTTGCTGGGAGCATGTGTTTTGGGTGCAATCAATAAGGGTAATTGCTATACCTTGGATTAGCTTTAACTTTTTTTTATATGCAGAAATTAATAGAAATTTGGCAAAAAATACATTATACTTATGTCTATTCATATAACTTTTTGGAACGAATTCTGTCATGCACTTCAAAAAATTATCATATACAGTAAACATATAGTTAAGTAATTATTTTGAAAGAAATCAGTATCCCCTGTGAGAAATAGCTTATCGGCTGAAGAAAACACTCATGGCATTGTGTCGGACGAAGGTCACAAACTGGTATTGAATATTACAAAACGAATTGGTCCTCCAAGAAATTATTTTTTTCTCGTGACGACAATTTTATTGTGACAACAAGTATACATAATAGAAATTTTATCATTCCAGAAGTAGTAAGAAATCTGCGGTAAATTCACGCAACTTAAGAACGATATGAATCCCCAGTAGCTTAAAGGAACAGAAATGTCATTCTTACTTAGGGTGATAGTTGCAAACCTTACAACCACTATCGGGACACATATTTTAGCCAGAACCATCTCATGACGATAACATACGGAAACCTATTCGATGCCCGCTATAACCACGCCATCGCAGAGAAAGATTACGTTGGTGTAAAGAACGAATGGGTTGGGGTAACCAGCAGTGGTCCAGAGTGATGTTTTCCGACGAATTCCAATTCACTATGACAAGTGATTCTGGCTACCAGTTAGTGTGAAGAGAGAGTGGAACACGTTGTGCGCAAGAATAGGTTTATGAACGAGATTGCTATGACACAGGAGCGCCGATATGGGCAGACATCATGCACAATGGCTGAACACCGCTTCACACCTTTGAGCGAGATAGCGTTACATCACACCAGTATTGCAGAGAGATTATTCTGGATTATGTTCGCCTTTTTAGGGGTGTGGTAGGTGCAGACTTTCTGTTTATGAACGACAATGCGCAGTCACACTAGTGCTCTGAGATATCGAACACACTAGAAAGTAAATATATTGACCGTATGCCATGGCCCGTGTACTCCTCGGACCTAAATCCTGTAGAGTAGGATGCCCTTGAAACGGAATCCTAGGATATCCTTGGCAAACGTGTTTCACAAAGAACACGTCATTTCTAGACCATGCAAGACCTGAAAACATCCTTGCGAGAGGAGTGGGATAATATCTCCCAAAGATTCTTCGATAGTTTTGTGGACAGCATGAATAACAGATGTAAAAGGTGCATTAGTGTCCGAGGTAATCACACATCTTATTGAGGTATTTATTTCTATTGCATTCAGGCAAGAAGGCCCATTTTTCATGGCTGTTTGGAATGAGTATCTTTTTATTTTTTATTTTATTATTTTTCGATAAGTCGATATCTGAACTATTTTGCATAATAATGAATGTCCATTGCCTCTACTAAATGTTTACTTAGTTTTATTTAATCAGTCAACGTCTACATATTCTGTATAATTAATTACTCCGAAAAATGTAACTGTATCTTAGTAATAGTCAAACAGTGTAGAAAATCTGAAGGAAAAAAGATCAGAAAACATTACATTGTTAACTAATTTTTTATTTTCCTCGAACACAGAAGAAAAATAAAGAATATTTAAATGATCATAGAAAATGTTTTGCTTCTAATACTCCAAAATTTAGTGGTGGTTTTGATCACCTGTTTTTCCAACCTAAATTGAAGTAGTGAGTATGAGATTGTGATGTTCCTATTTTACTATCTAATACGAACAAGCTGAAAATATCCCCTTTTCTCATTCTTTTTCTGTTTAGTTGTACGTGAATGTATATTTTTCACTATATATTGTCAATATTTTTCATTTCTGGATAGTCAAAAATATATTAATATATAAAACTTAGTAGAATTATGTATATTTGCATATTAAAGCATAAAATGTTTTCAATGCTTACTTTAAGCACCATGTTCAATGCAGTTTTAAGTTTCATATAGCTTTACAAACTTGAAAATTAGCACACATCCTACTCTTATGATTATCTACACACTAAAGCTAAAAGCATGGCAAGTGTTGTCAGATAGATAAAGTACTCTAAGTGCCATCTATATCTAAGTGCTATTTATATATATATCTCTGAAGAATTATATTAAAGGAGTTTTAAATTTTAATTTAAAAAATATATTTTACGAAAATAAAATACCTCTCAAATCAGCAGCTCCTATATGAAGAATTCTCAGAACAGAACCTTCATTATCATACCCAAGTTTTGCTGTGTGAAAGTATTTTGCAGCCTGTAGAAGTTAAGAATATTTCATTGATAGAAATTAAGTTTCATTGATTAAAGTTAAAAATATTTCGTTGATTCCATTGCTTAGAAGATTTATTAATTTTTCGTTAGCTTACAAGTACAGGAGACTGAATCTGGATCAATACTACTACATCAAGTGATGGTGTTTTCAACATAAATGTAAGCAAACAACAAGAATCTCGAGCTCTTGACCTGCCGGTAGAAAGAATACAGCTTCTGGGTAGAAAGAATACAGCTTATTCTGCGAGGCGATATTTTCAAACAAATAAATTTGCTTTTAATAAAAGAAATAAATTTTATAATTTCTAATCTCAAATCTGCTGTATTTCTTAATGATATTAAGTAATTCTGTTAAGTTTGAAGTGAAAATCTGTTTTAGTTGTTTATAGATGTATTGTTACAAAAGGTGACATGATTAAGAAAGAAGTCGCTTTTTTGGCAGTCCTAATTTGGCCTCCTTTAATGTTTCTTACTGTTCGTTCTTGTTGCGAGCCGTGCACCATCTTTCGTTAATGTTAGCATATTGTTCGAGCAGCGAGATTAAGTTCATTTTACAAATTATCATTTAGGTTTAAATTTCGCAGTTAGTTCATTGTTGACAAGGTATGAAGTGTTTTATAACGATTCTTTTTTTCAAATGATGATTCTTACTTCTTGAAATGACAGGTATTCAAATAACAAGTCTTATAACGATTCTTTCTTAAACACAAATAATAGATCAGGTAACAAATACACGAATACAAAAAATACTACTCAAGAGAGTCTCAAAACACATGATCAAGTTGTGAGCAAAATGGCTTCAAAATACACCAGAAACAATAACTCGGAAATATAGGCAGTAAAGAGCTTGCAGTGCACCCTAGTGTAGAAAACACCATCCAGTGCAACTTAAATTCTTGATATTAAAACTTTAAATTTTGTATTTTGATACTGAATATGAATATATTTATTTTTAGACCAACTGAACGGACTTTAAGTTATTCTGACGAAAAAAAAAAGGTTTTATATTGCATAACAGCAGGAAAAGGATTGCAACTGTTGTGATTATCATTTGCACCATTTCCATTGCATCTATGATTTAAGAGGTTAGGTTCAAATTATGCGTCAACCAGAAGTTTAATTTTTGCAATTTTTTATCCTTGTTCAATATCGGTTGGTTCTCTGACTTTATTCAAGGAACTCGAAATATGTCGGGTTTAAGGGTGCCTAATTAATGAATAGCTACAATTGTTCTACCATGGAATTACCAAGGTTTTAATTAAATGAGTCTCAATTACTTAGTCTATATCACGCAACTCATGTTTTTCTTTATTATTAATAAAAATTGTATTAGGTGTTTTGATAAAATAAAAAAGTATAATGAAGTTTAATTTCATTTTGTTTAAGTACTTAAGAAAATGTAGCAAAATTGAAAAATAACTAAACTGCAATCAAAATTTTTGAAAAAATTATATTTGCCATCAGTTTTGAACCTGTTTTCCAATTCTGACACTGGGAAATCATGAAACGGCAATCCTGTTTTTTTGGTGTATGAATGTTTTTCAGGAATTACACAGGAATCATTTAAGTGGTTTAAAAATAAATAAACCTTTCGTATTCCTTGCTTCAAAATCTATCGTTACGAATATCTAAATATGTGTATAATTTTGTAAATCTTTTCTTGTTATGAGGCTAAATATCTCAGACAAACCCTAAATAAACAGTTTATTTAAAAAAATCTGCAATAGAGATAAAATGCATTATTTATGGAAGACTGGATTTGGCGATATTTCTGCCGACTTGGCGAGCAATTTGGCAATAAAATGATAGTTCTGGAAAACTTGAGTTTTGAAGTGATAGGAATAATATTTACGGAGTTATACGAAATTTTCGGGATCATCACCACGCCTAATAAGAGTGTGCATCGTAGAGGGAGAGTAGTATTTTATTTGTCTATGATTGCAATAGAGTTCTGATTTGCTAGTCTCCAGTAAGTTCATTGCACCGTCTGAGGTTTTGAAGCCCGTGAACTAAGCTGTTATTTGAGCTGTAATAGAATGCTGGAAATAGCTGTATTTTCTAGAAGTTTCTGTTAATAAATTTTTGGAGTCTTAAGGACTGTTTGATTCATCTCCAATCAACACGAACTCCTGTGCTCGGTACACTATAAAAAAAGTTTTGTTCAATATCAAGATTTTATGTTACATTGGTAGAATTTCCTTATCAGTATTCAGTTTATTGTTCGGGGAAAATGTTGGTTCAATACATGTTTTACGAATTTTTATTCTATTTTTAATAATTCTCAAAAATAACCTTATTCTATAAATAAAAATATAAGTTAAAAAATGCAATAAAAAATATTGCGAGAAGATAAAATTTGTTTTTCCTACTATTTTTGGAACCAGATTTTTTGACATAAGATATTCTGGGCGACTTTAAAATAACAATAACAAGTAAATTTATTAATCACATCATATTAAAACATGTTTATTTTTACATTATTTTACGAATTTTGAATTAAATTTAACGTACTTAACAAAATAGTGGAACTAAATGCTTGTATGATTGATAAAGTTTTACTTTGAAAATATAATTTAACAGCTATTGATAAAACTTGTGGTGATGGAAAGATTTTTTTAACAAAATGGTAATAAACTGAACAAAAAATATCTTAAAAATTAGAGTTAAAGACTTAAATGATAAAAAACTATAAACGTCATGAAAAATGCCTATGTGCAACAAAAATTACATTAGTTGTATGCATAATGATAAATTTTTAAGTAAATCGAACAAAAAAATTGATGGTGTTCGAGAATGCAAAATATGCTATTATTAAAATTAATATAATGCTATTTAAAAATTGCTAAAACTTATTTGAAATGTGTCAATTTAAAACATACCTTTTCTCTCTACATGAGATGCAACTTGTAATTTTAAAGAAAAATTTATCGATTTGACAAGACTATATGAGAATAATAAAACAAATGTTTTCGAAATTTTCCACCGGAAGTGTATCCATTGAGCATTTTTAAATAAAAATCAATTAAATTAATTTTGAACTTGAGATTTACAAATTGAGGTCCACACTAATAATTGAAATATTTAAGGGGCCCTTCAAACCAATTAAATTGAAACTTTGTTGTTTGAAAATACGATCTTTAGATTAAAAGTTAATAAGGGGGTAAAATTTCTTATTTTTTTATTTTTATGTATACATGCATACATTATGTAGTAGCTAGGTAATGTAAATATTGGTCTAAGAAGGAAAATAAAAAGCAGTTCACCTCAATAACTTTTGATCTAATGATTGGATTTTTGAGTACTAACAAGCAATCCTAATCTTAACGGTTAGAGATTTTTTTTAATTCAAAAACTTTTCCATTAATTTTTTTAAATAAAATAGTATGTAATAAGATATATAGAGTCAATTTAAATAGAAATATGCTACCACTATTTTCAAGGGAGTAATTTTCATGCCACTGCATTGAAATTAATCAGCTAAAGAAGTAGTTATAACTACTGAAATTACATAGAGTCCTAAAATAAATTTTTCATATGATATGTGAAAAGAATAGCTCAGTAGGGTCAGATGTAGTAAGTAATATTAAAAATTTAAAAAAAAGTTAACCTTTTAATTTGTTTATGCTGAAATCAAATTTAAACTGATCCACAAACACCATCAAACTTTGTTATGCTTATTAAAAATCAGTTAATAGTAAAAGTGCTATTAAGTTAATTAATAAAAAAATAATAAAAATAAATAAAAAAATTAATAAAAAAATTTATAAAAAAAATTATAAATGCCTTTTTAACTTGTAACTATTTTTATAAAAAACTGAAGGTAAACTAAAATTTTACTATTATTCTAATATATGTATAAAAACTAGTATGAACTTGTTAGAATTTTTAATTCAAAATCAAAAAATAACCTAACTATAAAAATTTTGCTCTTTCCTGTCTCGCAATCAAAGAGACACTGTAAAGTGCTATTTCAAGATTTCATCTGTACTCATAATAAAATAATAAACAATAAATTAAGTAATAATCAAGGGTACTTTGTTTACCTGTATACATTAGACTGAATTATTTCATTAAAAAAATCTTAAATTTTGTAATCTCAATTATTTATTTTGTTTGTTTTTTACCGAACTCTTTAATTAATAAAAAAAAAAATTCTGTTTTAATGAGTTCCTTTTGAAAATTGTTATAAGAGGTATGTAGAAAGCGAAATATCAAAACTAGAAAAGTATGCAAATCACTGAGTTAAACAAATACCAAACAAACTGATGAAATAAAAAAATAAAAAAAGCTTTTATGATCATACATTCTCAATTTACATTCAATTTACATTCCCAAGATACGCTATTTAGATTAATTATTTCATAATTCAATATAAAAATGTTGTGTTATAAGTAATCGCGCATTGTTTGTAATAAAACTAGAAAACAAATATAATTATCTATGCAGCACAAATACTACTAAGTTAAAAATAAATACATAAAAAGTTTAATTTGTAAAAAGGATAGCTTCTACAATTACAAACAAGATTAAGTATATTTTAAAAAACAAATTTAAAAAATAAAAATTTAACAATAGTAGTTTTCTATCTGAACGTCAATAATCTGTTAGTTTTTGAAAAGAGTTTTTTTATTCACCAGACCTAAATCAGGAAAATAGCGCAACCAAAAAAAGTACTTAAAATTTTTTTTTCATAAATATTAATTTAATAGGAAAACAACGTAATTTAAAATTTCTTTTTAAAACATTTCAAAATTGAATTTAGAACTCAAATTTCAATGAATAAATGTTTTATAACAAATCAAGACACCTTTTTTGTTAATGTATTAGATTTTGATTGCAATTAAAATTTGATTTACAAAAATCAGGCAAGGAAATATATAAGAATATTCTAATAGACTTATTAAACTGATATAAATATTCAATTATGTATTCAACAGCAATGTATCTTTTTAGAACCTGCATTTTTTCTATAGAAATCTCTTAATACTTAATTATTATAAATATTTAATTATGTATTCAACAGCAATGTATCTTTTTAAAATCTGCATTCTTTCTATAGAAATCTCTAAATACACATATTTCAATGTTTTTGATTTACAATATAGAAGAGCGTGGTTCAGTATTTGAATTAAATTCAACCTGATGTTTCTCAGAGGCTATTGAAACAATAGCAATAAGGAGTTATCTGAAACTTTTTTTTTAAAGCGGAGAAGAGAACCTACCACATGAAACTATAATTGCAGATGAATACGTCGCCAAGTACATCAGGCAGTTAGGAAAGAAGTGTATAGTTAGGGAAAATAGGTTTGGAAACAGTAAAATTTATAGGTTCGCGTTGCTTCTTCTTAATATTTTTCTTTCTTTCTAATTTCTTTTGCTTTTTTATTTTGTTTATTTTATGTATTAAGGGTGTTTCATAATAGTCGCCCTTGATGAACATTTTTAAAAATTCTTGCCAAAATTAAATTAAAAAAAGCATGCACTTTAGGGGTCAAAAATTAGAGTTTTAGTGCAAAAAAAAAAAATAAATAAATAAAAATGCTATTGAAATCTAAGGAATCCCTGCTGAGATATGTGCAATTGAATGCATCAAAACCTGTTTGATTGCTGACGTAAACAGAAAGTATTTGAAACAGAATTATTCAAAATAGCAAGCAATAAAACTAATTTTGACGTCTTTCATCGCATTTTCTTTCAAAGTAATTTTGAAAATTGCAATAACATATTTGTTTCTTCATTACTTACGTTATAATGTGTGACCCTTAATGGATAAACTTTTCTTATGTAACAAGCGACAAATCATTTTTTAATGTGACAAGAACTCTAAAAAAATATAAAAGGAAGTGAACTCTCCGTATTTGGTTTGTATACACACATTTTTTTCTCTTTAACCTTAAAATTTGAATAGAAAAAAAACAGTTAACAAATGTAAAGGTGTTTATGTCTAAAAATTTGGCTAACGACATACAACTAGTACATAATGCATCTTTCTCACCTCTTTAGGTTTAAAGTTTTCATCAATTTTATCCAATCCATTAGCTCTAACGAACTTTATATGCTAAAATAAAAGAATCAAATAAAAATTAAATATTCAAAATACAACACTGGAAAGTCAGCATTTTAAGAAAACCTAAATAAGGGGTTTAATATAAATAGTAGCAAACTAAGATAAAAATAAAAAAATCGTCTTCAAAATATATATTTTATGAAGTATTTTATTAGAGTCCACTAGAATTTTTTATAATTTTAAAGTTTCTCGAAATAACTTGTAATACCCTTTCTTCATTTTTTAAAATTAAAAAAAAAAGTTTTTTTTTTTGGAAAATTATCAAGTACGAATTTTGTTTCCCTTCTGATTCTGTTCGATAGAAACCTTAATATTTTAAACAATACAAAACATTTAAAAACTTTAAAGCTCTCCATAAGAAAGCTCAAATATGAACTAGTGTTAGTAAAGTGACTAAAATAGAAATAAATTACAACAAATATATGTAATTAACTTTTTATGTAAGCCTTATAGGGGAGAGTTGGGTAGCCCCGCCCACTGTCAATTTCATATATATGGAATATTTTTTCAAGTCAATGGGCCATCGGACATTAATTGTTATATTAAAAAAAGATTATTTTTGAAGTTTCAAGTATTTATGCAGCTGTTAACATGGTAAACAATAGTTTTGAAAATATGTTGAATACAGTAGTCATGAAATTAAGAAAAATTAGTTGAATGTTTCGATTAAACTTCATTTTAATACTAAAAAAATTATTTTTTCTATACAAACAGCATTAAAGTATGTAGTCTTAAGTTTAATTTGCACAAAGAAAGAAGTTTATATGTGAAAAATTGTTCGAGTAATTACAAATTTACAAAAAAAATTGGATTTTGGGTAGCCCCGCTCACATGAATGTCGGGTATCACCGCCCAATTTTATTTAGTCGATAACTGTACGGTTGCAAAGATATTATTTTATTGCTTCAAATTTGAATGTTATATGCATTTTTAACAACAAATATTGTTGTTATTAAATGATTGTTATTAAATGATAGAATTCACTAAAAGTATATAAATATGTAATAAATAAAATAATTTTGTGATAAAAATGATAAATGAGGTTTATTTATTGTCAATACATTGGTCATTTTCATTTACACCTGAAAAAACAGTCAAAAAACATAATTTCTGTAACTGGGCGGGGCTAGTTACAAAAATTTTGAAAAGAGCTGAAAAACATGTTTTTTTAAATTTCTATTTTTTTAAGTTAAACTATTCTTTTTTTGGTTTATTCTTTTTGCATTATTCAATTAGATGATAAAACAATAGAAACATAAAAAAATATTGATTATTACTCAATATTATACAGAAATATAAGCAATACTCCTTAAGTGGGCGGGGCTACCCGACTCTCCCCCATGTGCATCTTACAACAGTAAAGAGGTAAAGTATTAATTTTGGGTGTTTTGATCAAATTGAGTAAAAGAAACTATCTTCGTTAACATTTTGACATTAGTCCCAAAATCAGAGAGTTTTGATACTAAAATTCCCCATGCTAGATATTATGAAATATATACGTGCATTTAATGATATAAAAATATATAAGTTTCACCCATTTGTGTGCATTTAATGGCATAAAAACGCATCAGTTTCATCCTTCGTTCCATCGTTTTCTGACTATTACATGTAAATTTTATCATCATTTTATAGGAATTTATAACCAATCAAAATTTCAACCACGTTTTAAGTAATTAGGGTGCTCAAATTTTAACTGGAGCCTCTTAACAACAAAAATTACAATTTTTTCCTAAATTGTTGCCAGCGAAATTTATCTCCTTTTTATTGCCTATCGAAATGTCTAATACTTTTTTAAATAAAAAATTAACAGACACCAAATTTAAAAATAAAATAAAAATTTTAAAAACTAAATTGTTCAAGTGAATTATAAAGAAGAAAATTATTAAACTTTTGTCACACCTAAAACGTTAAGTGTAGGGACACAGAACTTTCGTATTAAACTACTATCATGGATTTTGAAAGTGATGCGCCTTACACTTTACTTTAAAGAGGTGACACAAATCGAATTACTTTCTCCCTTTTAGCTCACGTGAAAAAACATAGTTTTTATACAGTAATTTCCGGTATGCACGCCGTGGCGTATCTGTATTTAAAAGTTAAACTATCGTGTGCAGGCTATCCTGCGATTTTATTTCTCCTCGAGAGAATTCCGCAATCAAAGTGAAATTAATCAAAAATGAATGTTTGCAAAAAATGTTCTAAAATATCAGGAAAAGGCTGGGATATCCTGGTCGGTAGGGCGTTGGACTAATGTTCGTGTCATATCCTGCAACTTTTACTTCCACTATGACCGGAGCACTGTAACCGTGTTCGGGGTTTTTGTTGTTGTTTCCTGTAAGCATGCAGCCATGCATGTACGCACGCTGTTATCTTATTAAATAAAAATAAAGTTGTATTTGATCCTTTACAAAGGTTTAAGGGTACAAGGGACGTTGAAATTCGAATAAAATGGCTAAATTTTCAATTTTGAGATTTTACTTTATATTTGAAGTAGGAATCATAAGCTTTAAATTAAAAAAAAAAAAATTAAAATCTGATCATTTTTCACTGAGATATAAGCTTTTTTAGTATGACCACGCCCGCCCCTTTGCAGTTGCATTTGGCGTAAGTTTGCAAAAGATGTGTTTATCTCCAAAAAAAGATTAGAGCTTGGCGTTATTGCTGAAGTTGCAGAGTACAATTTAGGTTCTGTTGAGACATAAAAATTAAAAAATCAACATATTTATCACAGTTCTGCAACAGTTTGCAGGCTCTGATAAAGGAAAGATTGCAGGCGTGCAAGGCAGAAAAAGCGAAAATCCTCTCAAAAATTCAAGGAAGAGAAAAATTCAAGAAAATATAAAAAAATATCATTAGAAAAGAAATCAGTTAAAAAAGAAGGGTTGACATATTCTGCAGGCGAATTTTGAACATCAAATTAAGTGTTAAAAGTAATATATTTGAAATATGTTTAAAAATGTGTTATCACATCTTTCTCGTTTTCTCTTTCAAGTATTGTAATAACATTGTCATTTTGGATTATTTTTCATTTGAATGTTATTAAATACTATATAATTTCTGATGAGGTTAATCATAAGTATTTTACACATATTTAACGCATTAAAAATTTATTATTCAAGCAAAAAATAGTGTATTATTGTGTGCAAATTTTAAAACTGGCTTTTTCTCAAAATCAATATTCTGGTAAATTTTGTGTTTTCGAAATGCTCCATACATTTTAATTTTTATCTGTTTTTAATTATATTTCATCAAATTGCTCGTTATACATGTCTAAATGAAAGTTGCGATGCATTATAGGTTTAACTCGAGTAAAAAAAATTATTTAGTCACAAATGAAAATTCTTATGTAACTATTTTAGTTAAAATTATGTGTTTTTTAATATTTCATTATTGTTTTAAAAATAAATTTGTTTAAAAGTTATGAATTATCGCAACTTTTGTTTAGAAATATAATAAAAATCTTGTAAAAAAAAATTAACTTCCTACTTTGCTTTTCTGAACAAATGTAGCATTTCAAATATTTCCTTTTTTGGGTATTTAAAAAAATTAAAATTTAATTTATTTTTAAACTAATTGAACAATCATCACCAAACTTCATGTTTAGTCTGTTTAAGATGCAACAACTAAATGCTGTAAATTATAAAATTGTAGCTCAAAAATTGAAAAAAAATTTTTTAAACGTCCCTTGTACCCTTAATTACAAGCAATTACAACATTGGCGACGAGGAAAATTCAGAA
The DNA here is from genome assembly GCF_982258835.1 of Parasteatoda tepidariorum. Taxonomy (NCBI): domain Eukaryota; kingdom Metazoa; phylum Arthropoda; class Arachnida; order Araneae; family Theridiidae; genus Parasteatoda; species Parasteatoda tepidariorum. The sequence continues at coordinate 363,379 of NC_141765.1, read as the reverse complement.
TGGCCCTTTACGGGCGCATGAATGCTTTCGATCCTGCTTTGGAATCCTGGGCGCAATATGTTGAACTAGTAGAAATATCTTTCGATGCCAACGACATAAAATAGGAGAAAAAGAAGTCAATTTTTCTGACCTTAGCAGGCTCTGTTGTTTACAAGCTTGTACGGAGTTTGCTTGCCTCATCCACTACTGAAACCAAATCGTACCGAGATATAGTAAACGTGCTAAACGAACATTACAGCCATAAGCCACCCGAGATCGTTGAGCGATTTCGGTTCAATACAAGAGTTCGGAAGCCGCCTGAATCAATAGTGCCCTGTTACGGTTGGGTATAGAATAAAAAAATGAAAAGTTGCAAAAATGATAACAATTTAGAAAGAAAAAAACTAAAAATTAATGGCCGGGTGAAACATATAGTTAGTACATTTTTGAAGTGGTGTCGCAAAACTTTTATAACCCATAAGGAATAGTAAATTTTCTTCTTCAAAAATAAGTTCCAGAAGATAACAAGTATATTCTAAAAAAAACATACCTCCTTCTCCATAGAAGCTATCTGAGTCTAGGATGAAAACAAACAGAAAAAAACCTTGGCTAGTGAAAATGAAGTAGTCCAGTTCTTTTTTTGAAAAAAATCTTTGTTGTTTTATTGGAGAAAAACATGTTAAAAATCATCATATTGAGGCACAACATCATGTAAAGAATCATCAATGGCACATCCTAAAAATGTGGTAACTAGTGATAACTGGAACAGGAGACCGGACTTATTCTCGAAAAGGAAAAGCTGCCGACATTTTTGAGATTTTTTTGAAGAGATTAACAAGCAAGAGCAGTGGCGTAGCTACCAAGGGGCTAGGCGGGGCAGTGCCCCGGGGCCCTCAAGCTCAGGGGGCCCTCGAATCCTCACCAGAAATCTCGATCGAACTGAACTTTTGGAAATTTCTCCCATTTTCAAAATAAATATGACAGGTTGCAACCCCACTTTAATCATGACAACTCAGTTGAGAGAAATTCAAAAGTTATGCCTAGGGAATTTCCCTAAATTCTTTCTGTAGGTTGGCAGTGTTGTCAATTTGGCGGATATGATGTGTGCGTTTTATTATTCATCGATGTGCGTTTTATTGTGAATTCGAGTTAAGATTTTTTTTTCGAGAACGGTTAAAAAATTAATGCTGTATCTGGAGTAAGTAAGCTAATGTCAGTAAACTTTGTACTGTTCAATATAGTGGTTCAATTTTATTTGATTTTACCACACATCATGTCCGTTAAGTCAATAAATCGTATCAAATCTATAGATTTCGGCTACAGCTCATTGTATAACGCGAAATATCGTGAAAAATTGCAAGTCACCTGCAGTAGGTACATTAATTCAGGTCCGCGGGCAGGAGATCGTTCATGGTCTCTGTAATGCCTTTCCTTTCCAATAAATAAGCAGACCAGATTTTTAAAACAATAAAACTTAACTTTATTTAAAAACAAAAGAAATAGGCATTGCTTTCCAGTAAGAGCTTCCAGCTCTTAGAATACCAAGGGAGACCCTCTCCTGATTATATTAAACATACATCTACCTTTCTCTCTCTCGCATCTCTCCGACGGGATGACAAAATGCGCTAAGTGCGCCTCAAAAGGTCGCCAAACAGTTGCCAACCATTACAGTCTCCACCGTTAAATGTGGTAACACTAACGGTGATAATTTTTTCCGGGGATTCCCCAACGACACTTAATTGTAGCGTATCATTGTGTTTCTCTTTCCTTTTATTTTACTTTCAACGTCGTCAGTGAACAGTTACTACCTACCTACTCGAGCACAATCTAATATTGTATTGTTTAAATAAATTCGAAAACTAAAATTATGGATAAAAAGAAACCCAGTGGTGCATTTAAACGCAAACAACGCCAAGAAAGAGAAGATAGTAAACAAAAATTGCCCAAAATTGGCAAGTTTTTTAGTCAGCCTTCTGCAAGTACATCTGGCCAAAATATTTCTATTGATAGTGACTCAAATAACGTGGTAACTGCAGTGTTGGTTGAGAAGCCTACTGAAGAAGATTCGACAATTATTGCAGTTGGAGATACCTCCGCCGCCGATCATGTGAACGTGGATGATGTTTGCATGACACACATAAGAGCGGAGGGTTTGGAGGAACCACAGACCTCTACATTTTTCGAAAATGTGTACGACAAATCTTCTTGTGACTTGGGAAACTTCACAAACAAGAAACAAGTGATAACGAAAAACGTCAAATTCTTGATATGAGACCTTTACAGCCTTCAGGACCTTTTCCAACAGACGTCAACAAGAACAATAGGTGTCTTTCAAAATCGTACTACGTTTCGTGTTCTAAATATGGGCCAGTTAATCGTTTTTGGTTGTGTTATTCCAAAATACCAGACGCTGCCTATTGTCAACCCTGCTGGTTATTTGCTTCACAAAGAAATAATATGTGGTGTACGGGAATTCGAGATTGGAAGCATTTATCAGAAAGAATTAAACAACACAGTTGTTCGAGTGGCCATTCGGAAGCATGTGCTGTGTATGAATTTTGAAAAAAAAAAACGATACTAATACTATCGACAAGGAACTTGAAAATGAAATTCGCAACGAAGCATCATTTTGGAAAATGGTTCTTCAAAGGTTATTCGATATCATACTTACCCTAGCAAAGAGTTCTTTGGCTTTGAGAAGACGTCAGGAAGACTTAAGTCAGAAATGATACCACGGAAATTTTCTGTCCTTTTTAGAGCTTGTCGCCCGATATGATCACATTTTGCGGCAAGTTTTGGATATGCCCAAAGGTAATAATAATTATTTCTAAGTTTTTTTTATCGTTTTACTTTGTTTATAATTATTAACTGTTTAATATCAGGACTTTTTTGAAATTGTCCTTTTTTATGTTTTTAAGATCTACAAGATATCTGAGTGCAACAATTCAAAATGAAATGATTGAGAGCTTGGGGACCAAACTCGAAACCCATCTACTAGAACAAATTAGAGCGTCACCGTTTTTGCCATCATAATGGATACGACACAGGACATATCGAAGGTAGATCAGCTGAGCATTGTTGTGAGGTATGCAGTAATAACCAGATCGGAAAATGGACAGCCAATAGATATAGAAGTAAAAGAAATGTTTCTAGGCTTTTATGCAGCCATCAAACATGGCGCAGTAGATTTAGTCAACCAAGTGACAACATTATTTATCGACAAAAATATTGATTTAAAAAAATGTGTGGGGCAAGGCTATGATGGAGCCAGTGTGATGAGTGGTGTGCATAATGGTGTACAAAAATATATTAAGGATATCCAGCCTAACGCAGAGTACGTACATTGTGCCACTCATAATTTAAATTTGGTGATAAATGATGCCGTTAGCAGTTGTGTGGAAATACAGATTTTTTTCGCAACGTTGCAAGATTTGTATAACTTTTTCGGAAACAGCATCAAACGTTGGGATCTACTGTCAAAATTCACTGGCGAATCGGACACCACTCTAAAAAAACTAAATCCGACTAGATGGTCCAGTAGGGTCAATACGATTTCTGCAATAAAACTTCGTTATTTTGATATTATCAAAGCATTATCAGAAATAGTTCTAAAGAGTCCTAATAAAGATGAGCGTAGTGAAGCAGAGAGTAGTAAAACAAAAATGCTAAATTTCGAGTTCGTGTTGCTTTGCGAATTCATGCACAGTGTATTGAACGACATCAGTTATGCATCCAAAACTTTACAAAAATGCGACATCAGTTTGGGCGAGGCGAGTAAAGTTTTAGCAGAGACCAAAGCAAAGTTGCAAATTTATAGAAATGATTTCGAATTATTCAAGTGCAAAGCCAGTGAAACTGCAAGAAAATATGGTATTGATACCCATTTTCAAGAAAAAAGGCAAAGAAAAGTTAAAAAAACATTTTGATGAATTAGCTGCTGATCACCGATTTCCATACCGAGAAAAAATATTTAAAATTGAGATTTTAAATAATGTACTAGACACAGTAATATCTCAATTAGATACACGTTTTATTGGTATGAGTGCAGTCTGTCATATATTCGATTTTCTAACACCAACATTTTTATTACATATTGATGAAGCAACTTTATTACATAAGTGTGACGAATTCCAAAGAAAATATTCAGATATAATAGGCCCTAGTTTTTCACTTCAATTTATTAATATTTTCCACCTAGTTTTACATGAACTAACTCAAGCATAGACTGTTCACCAATTATGTAAGGAAATAATGAGCAAATATGGAGTGCTAGAATGCGACCTAACGGAAGTATTTACAGCAATGTTATTATTCTTTACAATTCCTGTCACTTCTGCAGCAGCTGAAAGTTCATTTAGCAAATTAAAAATAATAAAAAATTATTTAAGAAATAATATAGGCCAAACTCGACTCCGACATTTATCGCTAATAACAATTGAAAACAAAACCGCATCAAGCCTGGATTTAAACAAAGTCATTGATACTTTTGCGAAAACTAAAGCTAGGAAATTTTTTTAAATATAATTGTTATTTAGTCAGTTGGTATGCCCGACCTTTATATAATAAACCCTTGAATATTCTCTATTTCGTTTTATTAGCCAAACCTACACCAAGTATTAATTGTAATTTATGTTGTTACTGTTTAATATTTTTATTACCTGCCCTGCAGTGCACAAAAAAGAGCTTAAGTAACTTAGCATTTTTAAAGTATTAGGAAAAATTTCATATTTTTATTTGATAAAACCTAATCAGTTTACATAGCAGTAGGGCCCCATTTTTTAATTTGCCCCAGGGCCCTTAGCTACCTAGCTACGCCACTGAGCAAGAGATATCCCGATCATGAAGTTAGAAAATGACTGTGAAGGATTCCATCACTGGCGGTGGCTGGTCAGCGGATCATCTTAAAAGCTGGAGATTTATCAGGAAAATTCTTTAGTAGACATTAATCCGAGACAATGAAAAGGACAGCAGATTGACAACATGGCGGTAGACAAGACGCCATGCTAAAAAATGTTCTCTTCCTCAAAAGGAGGAAGGGGGAAAAACGTACTGCCAGGGCGCAGCGTGACGTTGGGGAGATGAAGAATTTCGAATGCAATCGTCATCCTTCGCGCGCTCTTTTTATAAGAAACAAAATTTAAAAGTTGAAGTTGTAGTACATGTTGTGCAAGTTAAAGTTAAATTATCTAAAAATCACGAGTTGAGACGAAAAATTGATTATACGTTAACAGTTACGGTTGCGAAACACAACATACACGCGGAGATGAAAGATGCCGACAACCAGTGCGAATTCTCAGAAACGAAAAAGGGTGGAATGTTCTGGAAATAAAGGGGCTCTGCAAGGAGCTGGTAAGGAATTTTAGGGGGAGAATGTCCAAATTGCGCTACCGCTTAAGGGGCTAAAGAAAGATGATGAAATAAAAAAATGTATTACAAAATTATAAATTAAGTCAAAAGAAATTAGAATTTTGATTAAAAAAACAGGATATTTAGAAAATTAGGCTGTGACCTAATGTCACATTATACCCCCCACTGCAGAAAAAAAATTTTTGAAGAAAAATTTTTTTTTTGTTTTTGCCAAAAAAAAGAGATATTAATCCAAAAAAATTTATAAATGAAATTAAGTTCTAACAGCCTGCAACTCCAGTTCACCACTACTCCACTTACAAATAGTCAGATGTTTACATAACAATCTATATATCAAAACTTTTGATAGTAAGAGTCTGAAATGAGAAAAGCTGTGCCTCAAACATAAGACATACAAAGAACTAGTAACACATAATGACACATACATATAAGCAGCTTTACATGGCTGCATCTTGATTAGTGAACTGGTAAAACAATGTTAGTTGTTTGATAAATGGACGAGTAACACAAAACAATCTTAATTGTTTGCTACATGAAAACAAACATTTTGACAATGAATCGTCAACACATGTAAAATAAATTAAACAACATATGCCTTGATGCATGTGAATGCCTATAAGTGCAATAACACTCGTATAAAAAAATTCAGGCTACATGAAGTAGACTGAGAAAATCTTCTCCAAAGAAAATAACATTAAGGAGGTAAAATGGATAATTAATTATTCAAAAAAAAAAAATCTCACTTAGTAATAGTGGAAAAACAATTTTGAGGTAAAAGACATTAACTCAAAATATTCCTTGTAAGAAGGAATTGAAAAAAAATTGATTTGTTTGCTGGAATTTATTATGAAAAAAAATTTGAAAAATTGCAAACAAACGAAAAATCAGGCTACCATTGTAGACTGACAATACTCCGAGCTTAAACGAAAAAAAAACTTTGTACAACATTTTGTACATCAATCCATTAAGTGAATTTTGAGAAAAAAAATTGAAACCAATCAAACAAGATTGATAAGTAGTAATCCGAGTTAAAACGACAAAAAAATTAGTACACATCAAAATGTATACCTGAAACAAATCAAAGTCATTAGTGAGAGCAATAAGTGCACAAAAATTATTAATTTAAGACTTGAAGAAAGTTAAAAAAAATTACAATTAAACTTACTAGTTGTAACAGGAAAAGCCTAGGCAAAACATTAAATTTAACAAAAACTGTAAGGAAAATTAACACTTAAAAAACAACAAATTGACTCACAGAACTTTGACCAAAAAAAAAAAAAAAAAAACTGCTAAAAACAAAACAAAAACAAGGCCTTGACACATTGCTTACACAAAGCATTACCTAACAAAAAATTGCTGAACAATATACAATTAACAAACTCAGCATTAACAATTTGTATAAAACAACATAACACAAAACAATAAAAAATCACAACAAACGTTGTGACACCTTGAGATGTACAATGAGGTGTACTTTTATATATCATTATGCAAAGAGAATTCACACTCTGCAAAAAAATCCAAAAAAATTGTATGTAATAAGAGTGACTTATGACATACTAGAAAAGGAAAAAAAAAATACTGTACAGAACTACAGGGTCGAAAAACAAAAAAATTGGCATTCGAAATCAAGCATCATTAATTAATTACAATTATGTGTTTAAGTAATTTAAAAAAATACAAATATTACCATGAAATATCTGTTAAAAAAAATTGCAAACAGTTAGACATGAACAACCAACAACACGAACCCTTAATTATAAGTTTGTAGAGTCGCAAAAAGGAGGGCACTGCTCATCATCCACCATAAGAAACCATATCACAATTTGAATACCTCATTCAATTAAAAAAATGTTAGAACCATTGACAAAATCAGTTACAAGAACTGGATACCAAAAAAAATTTTACCAAAAATTTAACCAAAAAAATCACTGGTATTTGCCTGACAAGTACTACAGGATCCCGATGTTCCGCGGATATGACGGCCAGCATCATATACACCGATACCCAAATAACACCCATCACACATATCCATGTTACATTCAAACAAATTTTATTAGAAAAAAATTATTTACTTCTTAAATTGTAAGGACAAGCCTTAGGGAGAGTGATATCACTATCAATTACACTAGGGGAGGTATCCAAAGAGGGATGAAAAAGCAAATTTTGCCTCCTATGAGGACATAGACGTAAACGGTCTATATGAACAGTTAGTTTAGGTGCCTTCGTATTGTCCAAAAGTTGGATTACATAATCCACATCATTAAATTTTGACAAAATAGTAAACGGACCATCAAATTTAGGTTTAAACACATTAGTATGTTTTAAGTAGACAATATCACCAATATTTAGTGATCTTAATTTTGCTTTCGCACCTTGTCTCGAATTTTGTTTGACTTGTGCTCGTTCAGAATTATGGTAAGCATTTTCATATGCAATATTGAGCTCATTTAAGGTCTCCAATAAATAGTGAGATTTATCCAAATGTATTGGTTCAACACTAGTTTCAAAACAATCAAAAATTAAGGCCAAATTACGACCAAAATGAAGTAAGTTAGGGGTGAATTTGGTTGAAGAGTGAATTGAACCATTGTATATATTTTGGTGAATTAATAAGCTGGTTGCAAATGACACACCTTTCTCATGTAAAGTTAAAACAGAAGACTTAATAGCTTGATTAATGCGTTCACTCATTCCATTACTTTGAGGATGAGCAGCACTGCTATGGGCTAATTTTATGCCTAACTTTTTATTGATTAATTCAAAAACCTCAGCTTTAAACTGAGTGCCTAGATCTGTTAATAGGTATAACATTCTACCATAATGAGCAATATAATTCATTAAATGTTTAGAAACAGTCTCAGTGGTTAAATTGACTAGTTGGTTTAAAATTAAATGTCTAGAGAAATGATCTATGAAAGTTAAAATATATCCACAATTCTTAATGGGTCCTACAATGTCCATTGAGACAAATTGTCCAGGCCTCTGAGGTAGCCACATTGATTTTAAAGGAGCAGGCTTGCTCGCAGACTGTTTATTTTTAATACATAATTCACAAGACTTAACATAATTACAGGTATCACTGTAACAACTTTTCCAAAAATATTTTTTAGACACAAGCTCATACGTCTTTTGAATACCAGAATGGGAAACATGACAAATATTTAACACTTTAGATTTTAATGAATTTGGAACTACAATTCTGTGTTTATGAGGAAAAACCTCAGTGGCGTACATTAATATACCATCATTTAAAAAGAAATGTTCAGTCTTAGATTGATTAATTAACGTGGGATTGTTTAAAAGAGAAATAATGTCCTGAATATTTTGATCTTTACATTGTTCCGATTTAAATGTGTCTAAAGAAATTTCCAGAGGGGAGTCATTATTAGTTAAAGCATGAATTACATGGTCTTCATTTATATCAGTGAAAGGTAAAATTAGTTCAGAATCATTACTATTTAAAGCAGGTTGACAAAAATTAGGATCAGGAGAACGACTAAACCAGTCGGCTAACACATTCTCATGACCAGGTATATGTATAAACTCAAAAGTATATTCACTTAAAGCAAGCAACCAACGTGTGATAATATCAGCAGGTGATGTAACCTTGCGATAGTGTTTTAGGGGTTTACTATCACTCAGAATTGTAAAATTTCTATTATAGAGGTAAGATTTAAATGCTGTAACACCCTTAAAAATTGCATATAGCTCCAATTTGATGGCGGGATAGTTTTTCTCAGACTTGGACAAAGCCTTACTAAAAAAAGAGACAGGGCGAAGAGATCCTTCATGCTCCTGCATCAAAACTGCTGAAATGCCTAATTTGCTCGCATCAGTATTTAGGAAAAACGGTTTACTGAAATCGGGTAACTGAACAAAAGGTTTCGAAAAAAATGCATTCTGTAAAGCATCAAATGCCCGCTGTTGTTCGTCATTCCACTTAAATTTAGATTGCTTTGTAGCAACTTTAGTCAACACAGCAATTAATTGGGCGAAATTTGGAATTAAATGGCGATAAAAGCCACACACACCTATAAACTTCTTAACCTGTTTGGCATTACGAGGGGTAGCAAATGAAGTAATTTTGGCTATATTGGATGAAGTAGGGGTTATACACTTATGGGAAATTACAAAACCGAGATATTCAACAGAATCTTTAAAGAAAGAACATTTATTAGGAGCTAAAGTTAAGTTGTATTTAGTTAAAATTTTAAGTAACGCTGATATTCTATTAGTCATTTCCTCAAAGGAATTTGCTCCGATTAGGAAATCATCTTGATAAGCATGGATACCTTTAATACCCTCAGTATTTAATTCCTCAATAATTAGGTCTACTAAAGCCTGGAAAGTACTCGCTGCCGTTTTGAGGCCAAAAACGAGTCGTCTATTAGCGAAGGATCCAAAAGGAGTAGTAAAAGTTAGTATGTCCTGTAGGTGTTCAGGAAGCATAACCTGCCTATAGGCTTCTCGAATATCACACTTTGTGAAAAATTTATAAGAAGAAATTTCATTAATTATAGTGCTTATTTTAGGCAAAGGGTAAGTGGAGCTTTCTACCACTGCATTAAGTAATCTTAAGTCCAAGGCTAAACGATACTTAGGTTTTCCCTGACTATTTTCTGAGTTTTTCTTTTTGACTAAGACTAGTGGAGCAGCCCAATGGCTAACATGCCTATGAATAATACCGGCTTCCACTAATTCATCTAATTCTTGTTTAATGTCATCCCTTAAAGCGTATGGAATTTCAAATGGTAATGTTTTTATTGCATTGTCATTTTTCAATGTTAAAGAGGGAACCACACGATCAGTACATCCTAAAGTTTTTATGGTTTTAGAAAATGCAGCAAAATTCTCCAATAAAATGTTTTGAAGAATTAATTTTTGATCAGTGTCTAAATGTGCTAAATCAAAATCAGTAGATTTTAGTTCATCTTTTCTTAAATTTAAAATATCCTGAGAAGCAGTAATTAAATTACACTGTTCTAGATGAGTACAATCATTTAAATCTACATTATTACCATCATTACTATTTTGGACAACAAAATTACAAATAATATTACCTATATTCAAGCCTTTATTTAAATGAACAGTGTTATCAGAATTATTTTGGATTATCGTATTAAAAGACTTATTATCAACAACATTAATAGAAGGATGAATTAATATGTTTGAATTACAAGTAGGTGTGAAATACACTTCTTTATTTGTTTGATTAGCAAAAGAATTAATTCTTAAATGGGCAATGGCAGTCTCGCCTGGCTCAATTGTGAGTTTATTTTTTAAAACTACATCAATCTGTTCATTATTGGTATGATTAGAAGCTAACTTATCAAAATTATTTAAAGGAATACAAAAATTACTAAATTGCGCCGACTCCTCTTGGAAGTTGATAAGAACATTATGTGTTCTTAGAAAATCAAAACCTAGAATTCCCTGAAAGGTATCACTCTTAATATCTGCAATAAAAAATTGATGTCGAAAAAAATTATTATGGATTTTAAAGGAAATTTCAGCACAAGCCGAGAACTCTAGATGAGAATTAACTGTTCTTATTTGGACTTTTCTTGATAAGAATTTTACTTTATTATGAGCCCTGATTGCATTGAAAGTATCTAATGTCAATAATGAGACTGACGACCCACTATCCAGTAGAAAATTTACATTAACATTTTTAAAGTTAGATGCAATTGTAGGAAGATTAATATCATGTGAAACAATATTTATGTGCTCAGTATTTTCTTTATAGTTACAGTTAGTCAAAAACTCCCTAATGGTAACATTTGAGTTATGCATCGATTTTGACATAAACTCATTTATATCAAAAATTTTGGATGGTTTGGTGGATGAGAAGACAGGGCCATCCCCTACTGCCTCCTGCGAGAGTTTAAAGGATTGTTACCTCTATAATTAGTATTATTAACCCTCGGTCTAAATTGTTCATTTTGACTAGGAATCGGTGGCGGTGGATACTGCGGTGCAGTGAACCTGGGAGAAACCATGGGGAACTGTGGCGGAAAAGAATGCATCGCCAATGGCCCAATTGAATTTTGTCTTAAATGTCTGAGATACGTTCGACACACACTCATGATATGCCCAGACCTATTACAGAAAACACAGTGAAGGTTTGGAGTTGGGCGAGGTTGTTCATGTCCAACCCGATCCTGGTTCTGTACAGGGTGAAGTAAAAGGGGACATAATTTAGTGCTGTGGGATTTCTGACATATACTACAACTAGACTGCATAGTCTCAATTCTAGTTGTCAGCATTTCGAGTTGTTTTGAAATTAAGGTGAGCTGATCAGGTGCAGCAGAAGCACACTGAGTCACCGCATGAGCTGCGACTAAAGGAGTAGCCGATCCAGCTAAAGATTGTTGTATTGTCACGATATGATTGGCCCTTTTGACCATCTCGCGGTAATCTTGTATTCCCTCAATGAGAATAGTCTCCTTAAGGTGCAAAGGGATTGCAGATAAGAACTGCATGGCTTTTATCCGAGACAAAGCTGATTGGTCATTAATAAAGTTATATGCCTTATGGGCAAGAGAATCTATCCTATATTCTAAATTTTTGATAGTTTCAGAGGGCAAAAGGCTGATTGCCTGAAATTTTGCCAAGTCAGCCGAGGAAGAATCTTCTTGTTTGAAAAAATTTTGAAGCAGCTGACATGCATCCTCGAACTTTGTGACCACCCTACATTCAGGTGAATTCTGAAAAAAAATGAGAGCAGCCCCAGACAATTTTGATTTTAACAAGTATAATGCAGCCGCATTATCAAACTGATTTAATTTTACTAGATCTTTAATTTGGTTCAGGAACCACTCTACGTTCTGAGAATTTCCAGAAAATTCTGGACTATTGAAATTGAATTTAGGGGTTTGCCTATTAGCCTCTATGTTATTTACGTTGTCAGGCATAATTATTGGATTAGAATAAGTTCTATTACGGGTTTGAATTGGGGTCATCTAATGAAAAATATTAATTAATGATAGTATCAATTACACAGGTATTATTACTAATTGTAACCTTTTGATAACCTCATGAAAATAATGTAAACATTGAAATATAAACAACTTAAATATCAAGAAAAAACACAATTAAAAAAATTATGCAACCCTTCAAATTACTGTTAATCATATAACGATATACTTGCATAAACAAGAAATATTAACCATTAGAAAAAAACAATATTGTCATTAATTATTTCAAAGTGCAAATCAATACCCAAAAATTTTTAAAAACCCATTAATCATAAATATGTAATTGTAGTATAATAGATTAGAACACTAATAATTTATCAATATAGGAGAGTAAGACATTGGCAATTCATATTAAAAATCAATAACCTTTCAACAAAAATCATCAATTAAATTATCAAACATGACCTATTTCAAAAGCATACGAAGCAAAAATTTAGTTCACATAAAATTTACCAAATATTAAATAATGATTATTATTTTAACCAATTGCTGTGAAAAAAATTTTTTTTCAAACAATTTATGTAAACATCAATTTTATAAAATAAAATGAATCTTATTTTTAAATTGTTATATGAAAAATTATTTACCAAATCTTGTCCAATTACTACTTATTATTTAATCAAAAATATTTATATTAATCATCCTAATCAAAATCGCTATTTTTAATCACTATTATAAAACAATTGTAATATATTTAATTACAGAAATTATGACAAATAATTATTATTTACTCAACTTAAAAAATTATCTATTTGGTTATTGTATGAAACAAATTAGTAAATAACCAAAACAAGATATTAATTAACTAATCAAAACATAAAGTCTATTAAAAAAATTGATTACATTGCATAATTTATTATTGTTTATTTGGCTATTATATCAAAAACTATTGAAATAAACAGTTCATTTCCTACTCCAAACTTAAAGAAATTTATTGAAATTAATTGTATTAAACATTGAATAATAATATCTTACTTTACTCATAGTAAAAAAATTTAATTTGAAATATTACTCTTTCACTGGTCCAAATAAATATAGTTAAAAACTATATACACCAACCGAAAAGCGGAACGGCACCAGATGCCCTGTTACGGTTGGGTATAGAATAAAAAAATGAAAAGTTGCAAAAATGATAACAATATAGAAAGAAAAAAACTAAAAATTAATGGCCGGGTGAAACATATAGTTAGTACATTTTTGAAGTGGTGTCGCAAAACTTTTATAACCCATAAGGAATAGTAAATTTTCTTCTTCAAAAATAAGTTCCAGAAGATAACAAGTATATTCTAAAAAAAACATACCTCCTTCTCCATAGAAGCTATCTGAGTCTAGGATGAAAACAAACAGAAAAAAACCTTGGCTAGTGAAAATGAAGTAGTCCAGTTCTTTTTTTGAAAAAAATCTTTGTTGTTTTATTGGAGAAAAACATGTTAAAAATCATCATATTGAGGCACAACATCATGTAAAGAATCATCAATGGCACATCCTAAAAATGTGGTAACTAGTGATAACTGGAACAGGAGACCGGACTTATTCTCGAAAAGGAAAAGCTGCCGACATTTTTGAGATTTTTTTGAAGAGATTAACAAGCAAGAGATATCCCGATCATGAAGTTAGAAAATGACTGTGAAGGATTCCATCACTGGCGGTGGCTGGTCAGCGGATCATCTTAAAAGCTGGAGATTTATCAGGAAAATTCTTTAGTAGACATTAATCCGAGACAATGAAAAGGACAGCAGATTGACAACATGGCGGTAGACAAGACGCCATGCTAAAAAATGTTCTCTTCCTCAAAAAGGAGGAAGGGGGAAAAACGTACTGCCAGGGCGCAGCGTGACGTTGGGGAGATGAAGAATTTCGAATGCAATCGTCATCCTTCGCGCGCTCTTTTTATAAGAAACAAAATTTAAAAGTTGAAGTTGTAGTACATGTTGTGCAAGTTAAAGTTAAATTATCTAAAAATCACGAGTTGAGACGAAAAATTGATTATACGTTAACAGTTACGGTTGCGAAACACAACATACACGCGGAGATGAAAGATGCCGACAACCAGTGCGAATTCTCAGAAACGAAAAAGGGTGGAATGTTCTGGAAATAAAGGGGCTCTGCAAGGAGCTGGTAAGGAATTTTAGGGGGAGAATGTCCAAATTGCGCTACCGCTTAAGGGGCTAAAGAAAGATGATGAAATAAAAAAATGTATTACAAAATTATAAATTAAGTCAAAAGAAATTAGAATTTTGATTAAAAAAACAGGATATTTAAAAAATTAGGCTGTGACCTAATGTCACAAATAGCTACATTTGTTTCGGAATTACGGCGGCTTTCAGAACACTGTCATTTTGGAAATACTCTGGAAACCATAATCCGTGATCGTTTAGTGTGCGGAATCCAGCATCCAGAAATGCAGCGGCAGCTGCTAGCTGAGCCTAGCTTAACAGTACCCAAAGCCATTGAAATCACCGTTGCCATGGAAACGGCTGCCAAAGACGCAGCAGATTTGCAGACTGCGAATTTCTCGTGTGTAAACAGAAACTTCGTTCAAAAGGAGAAGTCGGTAATAACTTTACAGAATATATTAGGTGTGGTGCTTCCGATCATTTACCGGAAGTGTGTCCGTCAGAGGACGGAAAGTGCTTTTTGTGTGGCACAATAGGCCATTTGTCTAAAAAGTGCCTTAAGTCTAAGAAAAATGGTGCGAAAAAAGGCCACGTAATATGGTCGCTGCTTCAGTGAATGAAGTGAAGGTTATTCCTTCACTTGGTAAAGGTGGTATAAGTGATGCTGTAAACAATGTTTCTAGAACTAATGTTGCTGGCTTAAATATTATCAACTCTGATGTTGGTGTAGTAAATGTTTAAATGTTAAAGTGTTTAAATAACATTAGAAATAATTCAACTTTTCATGATTTAAGTGAATATGATGTTTTTAATAATAATGCTTTGAAAATTAACAATTCTGATACAGTTCCTAAGCCTTATATGGTATTATTCAAGGTAAATGGCTAGAATATTGCTAGACACAGGCTGTGCTGTGTCTTTAATTCTAAAACATATAGTGAATTAGGTGCTCCTGCTCTACAGCCTGCAGATACCATATTGTCCACTTTTACAGGGCAATCAATTTCAGTATTGGGTTGTATAGAATGTAATGTGGAGTATAATGGTAAAGTAGTTAAAGTTCCACTCCAGGTTGTTGGGGGAGGAGAGTCTGAATTTATGTGGCAGGAACTGGATTGAAATATTTAAAATGTTACCTGTACATAATTGTTTAAATATGATTGATTTAGAAATAAATACAATATTAAATTAATATGTAGTTGTGTTTTCTAATGAGCTTGGCCTTTTCAAAGAGGCAAAAGCGAGCTTTATGTTAAAAGATAATGTTAATACTGCTTTCTATAAAGCCAGAACTGTACCTTTCGCTATGCGGGCTAAGGTTAAGGAAGAATTAGAGCGGCTGGAAGCTGCAAGTATCATTACCCCTGTTAGATATTCAGATTGGGCTGCTCCTATTGTACCAGTGTTAAAAAGGGATAAATCTTCTATTCGCATTTGTGGAGATTTTAAGTTAACTGCTAATATAGCTATCGATCCTGCCAAATACCCACTTCCGAAGGCTGAGGATATTTTTGCCAGCTTAGCTGATGGGGAACAATTTAGTATATTGGATCTTCGCGAGGCATACAACCAGTTGGAGTTAGAGATGAGAATTCTAAATTACTAACAGTAATTAACACCCATTTAGGACTTTTTAAATACAATAGATTGCCTTTTGGTGTTGCGCCAGCACCCGTGATTTTTCCAAAAGTAATGGAAACAACATTGAAGGGTATTCCAGGTACAGGAGTGTTTCTCGATGATATCCTGGTTACTGGGCATACTAAGTCAGAACATCTCCATAATGTAAGGGAAGTGCTTAGGAAGCTAAAAGCAGCAGGCTTGAAATTAAAGAAAGAAAAATGCAAATTTTTGTGCGATTCCATAACATTTCTAGGTCATGTAATTGACAAAGAGGGAATCCGTCCTGTAGGGAATAAAGTTAAAGCTATCAAAGAGGCCCCTATTCCTAAAAATGTAGGGGAACTTAGGTCGTTTTTAGGTTTAATTACTTTTTATTCCAAGTTTTTGCCACAGATGAGCACTAAGCTGGCTCCATTGTGCAATTTACTCTATCAATCAGCCTCATGGCAATGGAAAAATAAAGAAAGCATTGCATTCAACGAGGCTAAACATGCTATTTGTAATTCAGGACTATTGGTCCATTTTGATCCAGAGAAGGAATTAACTTTAGCTTGTGATGCATCACCTTATGGTGTTGGAGCGGTGTTATCTCATACCATAGATGGTGAAGATAGACTGATTACTTTTGCCTCGAGGACCCTGTCTCCTGCCGAAAAAAATTATTCTCACTTAGAAAAAGAGGCATTAGCACTAGTGTTTGGTGTAGTTCGTTTCCGCGATTATTTGCTGGGTCGTGATTTTGTTTTAAACACCGATCACAAACCGTTAGTCACCTTAATGTCTGAAAAAAAAAACATGTACCAGCCATGGCAAATTCGAGGATACAGAGATGGACCATTACTCTTTCAGCTTATACGTATACTGTTCGTTATCGTTCAGGTGTTCAAAATGGAAATGCTGATGCCTGCAGTAGATTACCATTACCAGGTTCTTTTTTAGATCCCCCTGTGCCGCAGGAACTGGATTGAACATAGAGAGAGTAGATCTGGGGCCTGTGACAATTGCAGATATTAGTAAAGCTACGAGCAGTAATGCAACTCTGAGGAAAGTTTCAAAATCAGTGTTAGAAGGATGGATAGATAACTTACATTCTAGTAGTCCAGATTATAAGCAGATGTTGCCCTATTTTAGGAAGCGTTTGGAACTCTCTGCCGTGGGTAATGTTCTGCTATGGGGTAATAGGGTGGTTGTCCCTGACATTTTACATAGTAGTATCTTGCAAGAACTGCATAGTACACATCAGGGAATCTCAGGCATGAAGAGCATTGCTCGTTCACTGTTCTGGTGGTCCAATTTAGATGTAGACATTGAGAATATAGTCAAAAATTGCAATAGTTGCATTCAGAATTCTAACTCTCCTGCTAAAAGTTTACAACCTTGGCCCTCAGCTAATCGTGTTTGGTCCAGAATACACATAGACCAGTCAGGCCCTTTTGAAAATCATATGATATTAATTGTTCAAGATGCATATTCTGAATGGATTGAGGCAATAGCGGTGAAAAGTACTACCTCCAAAGTAACATTAGAGAAATTATATGAGATATTTTCTAGATTTGGATTCCCTGAATGTATCGTTAGTGACAATGGGTCAGTGTTTCGATCAGATGAGTTTGAAGCTTTCACTAAACATAATGGTATAAGACATTTGTTTTCTGCTCCTTATCACCCTTCCTCAAATGGTCAGGCAGAAAGAGCAGTTCAGTTTATTAAACACCGATTACGTAAGGCAGTACGCGATTCTATGAGTGTCAGGTTGTCAAGAATTTTAATGAATTTTAGACGAACACTACTGGCTTTACATGGTGTTTCACCAGCAGAGATTTTGTTGGGTAGACAGATTCGCTGCCGTCTAGATTTAGTGCATTCATATTCTCCTAAATCAAATATTTTAGCCGGTAGAAGTTTTAAGGGTGGTGAGGGTGTATATTTTCGTAATTATAGGCTAGGAGTGAGATGGGTTCCTCGTACAATAGAGAGTCCAATAGGAAATAAAATGTATCGAGTGGTGGACTCGAAAGGCTCAAATGCTGAGAGGCATTTAGACCAGTTGAAGGCTAGTGCTGTGCCGATTGCTGATCAAGGTCAGCCAGGTACGACTGTTGTGCCAGATGAAGTGCAACCCCTGACTGAGGCGAAAAATATTTTTCCATCACCAACGGTAACAAGTTCTGAAGAGGACTCTGAAATAGTATGCTGTTCTAGTCAGGACTCTGTTCAATCCCGTCCTACCAGGCTGAGAAAAATGCCATCTAAGTATAAGGACTAATGCCGCCTAAACGTGGCGGGGAAGTGTTCGGGGTTTTGTTTTTGTTTCCTGTAAGCATGCAACCATGCATGTACGCACGTTGTAATCTTATTAAGTAACAATAAAGTTGTATTTGATCCTTTACAAAGGTTTATGTTTAATTACATCAGTTCGTGAGTTCGAATCCAACCGGCCTAAGATGACTTGTGCACGTTACATGTGTTGGGTCACCAAGTCCTCCAAGTTCCCATAACAAATAAATTCTTCAGGGGGTACTGATCCAAGATTGGGTTCAAATTTACAAGGCTGCGAAATTGGACACTGGTAGTCGTAAACTTATATTTGGATGGGCTGTTCACAGAGAATTATATATTTTTATCTAATATTTTTTTTAAAAAATATGGTGCGGTAAGACAAGATTTTGATTGACGGGTGACTGTATGACGTCAATAAGAACTGTGAATGTGTAACAGAATCCAATTTACAACTTGAGAATGATGAAATGTCTGCTTGATTTCCGGGTTAAAACAATCGCGCGAAGTAAAGAAGAAAATCATGCGACGAGGAAAATGCGAGAATGGAAATTAAAATTCACAACAGATGATTCTCAGTAGTGGATGAGTCGGTGAAGCACGTTTCACCGAGAAGAGAAAAAGGAAAAAAATTCTCGCCGCTCTTAATGATGAGGCCACATGATTGGCGCGTTGTATTTCTCTTCCATCCCCTTTTGGAGAGATTTGTTCTTTGGAGATGGATGAGTGGGCGAAGCACGTTCGAAGGAAGAGAAAAAAATTCTTGCCATTCTTATTGATAAATCACCAGGGTCACATGATCAACTCACGGTGTTTCGCTTTCATTCCTATTCTTTCATCAGCATCCATATAACAGTTTCGACTTTCTTTTTACACCGTAACGTCAGTACTTATAAGTTATACATGTTTTTTTTTAATTCACGCATTTTACATTTGAAAATTTTTGAGTTCACTTTCACACGTGATATGCCGCTGTCAAAATTTGTTTTCTTTGTTACTGTGCTTAAAATGCTTCTTTTTTCCTCAATAGTGGTAAAAATCTATAGTGGCTAAAATTGGAAGTGCGGCGTATCCTGCGGTGCGTTTTAGGGTTATTTCCATCGCAAATTTTAGATATGTTTTTCGTGGGTGAGACACGTTACGACGGTGCGGCTTTTCTACCGAAAATTACTGTACTTTATTCCTTACTTTATTTTAAAAGTATTTCTAGCAATTTGAAAGTAAAATACCCAGGTTAGCAGTTTTTAACTAGATTGCTATAATGACATAAAAATATATGCTGAGAAATTAATCACTGGGAAACAATAGTAGTGACTAATATGCGATTAATTCTTGATTATATTAGTCAATACTATTAATTATTTATATATGGGTGATTCTCACGAAATATGACAATTCACTGTCTCTTGCTCCAAGATCTAATACTATAATACTAAAAGAACTTTTTTTAAAAAAAAATTAATAAATTGAATTGCTGTTAGCATTTTAAAATGACTTTGCGCTAGCATTGACTGTTTTGTATAGTTAAAAAATTTAATTGAACTTCAAAATGTCATTTTCCAGGCATGCCCCAAACAATGTTTCCAATAATAACTAGCTTCAAAGCTTCCCATAAATTTTTCAATATCTAATTTTTTTTATCTCAACCGGTGTAAGCATTTCTAGAATATACGCAGAGGTTATTATGTACAAAAACTTCGTTTAAATTTTTTTTTCTGTCAATAATTTGTTTGTTCCAAGAAAATCTGTCATTTTCCTGGCTACTTTTATTTAGTGGTTTATAACCAAAATAGATAGAGCCAGCAATCAATATCTTATGTTAATAGATTGATTAGATATCCTCCTATATGAACATGTCTTGTTGCATGAATAAAGAACCAATTTTCTGGTTCAAAATCTATTTCAAAAATTTTTTCAAGATGAGTAGGTTTTTGTGTTGTCATTTTCCTGGCTTCTTGAAATCATTAATAACATAAGCTAAGATTTATCTGAGTTATTTTAAGAAATCCTGTTGTTTTCTGCAGAATGTAAACGTCTTAGGCCAAAATATTAAATTAAAGTAAAGTTATATGCTATAAAATGGCGAATTTGTCATTATCCTGGCCTATAAATTCCAGGACATTGAAGTGTTTACAAATTTTTTTTAACTGCTAATACTGTAAGGAGGAAAAGCAAATATTAACCTAATACCAAGTTTATGTATGAATGTAATATGGTTGGATGTAATCAAATTTATTTATTTATTTAATGATTGATTATTATACACAATTTTATTCTGTACATATCAGCAACAAAAAAAATTTGATTCTTTCTACAGTGGATAAAAAGAATTAATTTAAGCAATTTATGGTCCATCTAACATAAAGGCTTAAGTTGAGTTACTTACTATTAACTTAAAAGGACTGTTTTTTAAACTTCTAAGCTAATATGTCATTTTCCTGGCATTCAAGATTTGGTGAATTTCTATTTTATTTTTTCTCTCGAGCAAATGTCAATGAACTACACTGCTATTTGTAAGATATTAATAAATGTAACTAAAGAAGTATACAAAAAAAATTGTAGATTATTTTGAAGACTTTAATTTTGAAGAAATTTTTTGGTCCGAATTGTCATGTTTAAAAAGAATCACCCATATAGTTACAGTGGTGTGGGTAAGAAAAACTATTCACCTGTTATCAAGGCATTAAAATTAACTTAAAACGAAGTTCCTCATATTTACTTAAAGCTTTTTATGGAAATAGGGGGAAAATAAGTAACCAACGTAAAAAAAAATAATTAAAATTGATGAAAAAATAAGCTTAAATGTTGAAAGCTATAATTAAAAATTTTATACTGATAAATCTAGTTAAACTTCACGCTCTAAAGATGAAAATTATCTGCGTTATTTGCAGAAAGTTTTAATAGTTCCATATAATAGAAACAAAGTCATCCGTTTAAGTGCAACGCATAACCTACAGGGTAACAAAAAAATATAGGGATCATTTTTGAATGTTTATATTTCCAAAATTTATTACATAAATTCAGCGATGCCTCTCAATATGTCGACCTCCGGCATAATAGATTTGTCTACAACGCTTCGGCCAAGATTTTAAAGCCCGCTGTTGAGGATTTATAATAACAGATGGCGCTGAGCGCAAACAATTTTTTTTATTATTTTTTTCTGCACTTCTTAAGTTTCAGTTTGGATTTAACCACTGAACCACGATGAAATAAAATCCTTTTTATTATTACAATTTGTGTAATTATTGTTGAATTCGACTCATGGTGCTACACCGGCCGAAAAATAGGCCACCGGCATGAAATGTAAGTTAACATTTGTTTTGTTTTGGTCTCCCTTAAGTCGGTAATTTATTTTTGATATTTTATTGTATTAATAGTATTGTATTTGTTATAGTAACATGCGAGCTGTTTATAATGGATGATTTTGAAAAATTAAAGTCCAAAAGAGCAGTAATCAGACAGCTGATTACAAAATTAATAAATAAAATTGATAAATCGTTATTAGAAATACTTCCTGATGATACTTTGTATGATTGTCTAAATCAGTTAAACGAAAAATACGAAACTTTAAAGGATCTTGATTTGAAAATTGAGAATTATTTTGATAAGAGCGAGGAATTAGAGAGTGAAATCATACAAAGTCAAGAGTATCAAGATCGAGTAGTGGCTTATAAAGGCAAAATTGAAAGATATTTACTGAAATGCCAGACTACAAGACAGGAAGTAACGGTTAATAGTGGTAACAATAATTTACAAGAAAATATAACTTATGGAAATATCTCGCACGTTGCTAACGTTAAATTACCTAAATTAGAGATAAACAAATGTTTTGGTGATGCTTGTGAGTGGCACAGTTTCTGGAATAGCTATAACATAGCTATACATAGTAATGAGAGTCTTAAAAAAATTGATAAATTTAATTATCTTAAGATGTATTTAGGGGGAGTTGCTTAAAGTGCAATTTCTGGATTCTCATTAACTGAAAGTAATTATGATTCTTCTATTAAGTTGCTTACCGAAAGATTTGGTAGGCAAGATTTAATTATTAGTAGTCATATGAATAAACTTTTATCAATTAATTCTGTAAGAAATTCATATGATATTAAAGCTCTACGTAAGTTCTATGACGAATGTGAAATCCACATTCGCAGTTTGCAATCAATGAATGTAACAAAAGGTAGTTATGGTAATTTACTCTGTCCTGTTATTTTACAAAAGCTACCAGAGGATTTAAATTTAGATTACAATAAAAATAGAAAATCAAGTGTAGATTTTGACATTGATGAACTAATTTCATTTATTAGAAAAGAGGTAGAATGTAGAGAAGCCTCACATGTGTTGTCTAATAGTTCTAAAAAACAAAGTGTTCATTTTGAAACACAGCAACGGTCGGAGAGCCATAGTAAACATAATTATAATCGAAAAGTCTCATCTTCCTCAGCATTAGTTTCGGCATCTAACAACATATTTTGTTTTTTTTGTAATTCCAAAAATCACGAATCAAAAGATTGTTCTCTGACCATCGAAGAAAAAAAACAAACGTTAAAAGATCAATTTCGCTGTTTCCGGTGCTTAAAGAAATATCACACATCCAAAAAATGTTGGAATAAATGTATTTGCAAATTATGTAAGAAACCGCATAGCGAATTAATTTGTGATAAATCAGCAATAAATGAGTCGAAAGAGAAAAACGATACTTTGGCATCCGTTACCGCTTCATGTGTTTCGAAACGAAAACAAAATGAAATGATCTATTTACAGACTTCTTTAGGGGCCGTTCAAAAAGTACGTACACGAAAATGGAGAAATTTTAACCCCCTCCCCCCCTTTCGTACATTACCGTACATAAGGTCTATCTCCCCCCCCCCTTAGAGTACGTACATTTTATTAGTCTACCCCCCCCCCCTTTTCGTAAAAATTAAAATAATCATGTTTTAAATAAAATTAAATATTTATTTAAGGAGTGTGTAGGAAAAAGTCAAATTTCAATTTGGTGTATGCTTATAATGTACGTACTTTGTATAATACCTCCCCCCCTCCCCATCGTACAAAACCGTACAAAATAGCAAATCCCCTCCCCCCCCTTCGGGATGTACGTACTTTTTGAACGGCCCCTTAGCGTATTTGATTTATGGTAATGTAAAGAAGTTGGTTAGAATTTTATTTGACTCTGGTAGCCATCGCAGTTTTTTGAAACGGGATATTTGTAATGAGTTGAACCTCAGGACCATTAAAACTGAACGGTTGCATGTTTTCGGTTTTGGAGAAAAAATTTCCAAGGGGTGTTCTTATGATTTAGTACAAGTGAATCTTCAGAACAAAAACGATAAAAAATTAAATGTTTGCATTGAAGCATTCGTAGTAGAAAAAATAACGTGTGGGAAAATAGCCGCACCCCATGAGAAAATTAAACAATTAGCAAGGAAAAATAATATTTTTCTTTCGGATACCGGAGAAATTGCTGATATAGACATTTTGATCGGAGCCGATTTCCTACATGACGTAATCTTTGATACGTCTTTGAGGCTGGGAAAAGGGCTCGTTGCAACCGATAGTTTATTTGGTTTTGTGGTTCAAGGGAGATTCATGAATAATTGCCAATTAAGTAGGATTGTAAACAATACTATAATATCTGATGTTGATTATTCTTTGTTTTGGAACCTTGAAGGATTAGGAATAAATACTATGAACGAAGAAAAAGTTGATAATAAAAGTGAATTGTTAAAAGGTTTTAATTCTGATTTGCTTTTTGAAAATAATAGGTATAGTGTACGACTTCTCTGGAGACCTAATACAAAACATTTGTTAAATGATAACTTTGAGCTGGCTTCAGAGAGGTTTGACAAATTAAAAGGGAGATTTAAAAATGATAAATCCTTGTTTGAAGAATATAAAAAAAGTTATAAAAACTTACGAAAATGAAGGGATAATTGAGAAAGTTAAAAACACTGATCCCCAAAATTATAAACAATGTTATTTACCTCATACTGCTGTTATAAGAAACGATAAACTAACTAGCAAATTAAGGATTGTATTTGACGGTTCCGCGCATAAAAAAAATGAATTGTCTCTTAACGACTGTTTGTATATTGGGCCAAATTTATATCCAGATATATATGAACTTATGCTAGCGTTTCGGGAAAACAAGATTGCTTTTATAGGGGACGTTCAACAAGCTTTCTTACAAATGGGGATTAATGTAGAAGACCGAGATGTCACAAGATTTCTTTGGTCAGATGACCCCGATAATGATTCGTCTACAGTAATTTATAGATTTTGCCGCGTACTATTTGGTATCAACTGCAGCCCTTTTCTCTTAGCGGCTACTATTAAAGAGCATATTAAAAAGTTTGCAAAATCAAAGCCTCTTGCGTATGAATTACTAAATGAAAGGGTATATGTCGATGACGTCATAGGGGGAAGTGACAGTACAGATACAGCATTTCAAATAAGTTCTGATTGTGTTGAAATATTTCGGGATGCGGGCATGGTATTGAGAAAGTTTCAAACAAATGATAAAAAATTACGTGAATTATGGAAGAATGCAGGCATAAATGTTCAGAATGAAAAGGAATCGTTAGGTCAATCAGGCTTTCCATTTAAAGTTTTAGGAGTTTGTTGGGATCCTGAAAAAGATGTATTTAACTTTGAGTCCAAATATCTGTTAAAAATGATAGACACAGGGCAAATAACGAAACGATTTATTTTGAAAATCATTGGGCGTATTTTTGATCCAGTAGGATTTTTGGGACCCTTTACAATGCTTCTAAAATCTCTAGTTCAAAGCATTTGGAAAAGCGGATTGGAGTGGGATCAAGAGCTACCCTTAGATCTGGAAAATCAGTGGCGCGAAATATGTAAACAACTCGGTGAACTTAATGATTTGAAAATACCGCGTTATTATTTTTTCGAAGTAGGTAACAAAGAAATTATAAGTTCACAGTTACATATCTCCTCTGACGCCAGCTTAAAGGGTTATGGTACAGTAGCATATATCAGATCAGAAACTAGTGATGGGCATATTTCTACATGTTTTGTTTCAGCTAAAAGTAGAATTGCGCCCCTCAAAATGATTACATTACCACGACTTGAGCTATTAGGTGCCCTCCTCTCTGCTAGATTATTTCGAACTATTACTA
This sequence comes from Parasteatoda tepidariorum, assembly GCF_982258835.1. Lineage (NCBI taxonomy): Eukaryota > Metazoa > Arthropoda > Arachnida > Araneae > Theridiidae > Parasteatoda > Parasteatoda tepidariorum. The sequence continues at coordinate 337,897 of NC_141765.1, read as the reverse complement.
GAGCCATAAAAATTCCGTGTGACAGTTTCTTTTGGTGCGATTCCTCTATTGTGTGTTGTTGGATAAAAACTCCTGCCATTCGTTTTAAACAATTTGTGCGTAACCGATTGGAAGAAATTCAAGAAATTACTCAACCTAAGGACTGGTTCCACTGCCCCGGAATTGACAATCCTGCCGATCTTATTAGCAGAGGTGCTTCCATGAGTATATTGAAGAATTCCGACATTTGGTGGAAGGGGCCACCTTGGTTGTCACTTCCGACCGAAATGTGGCCAGAATTGAAACTCTTCAAAGAAAATGATGAACAAATTGAGTATCGTAAAAATGAAATCACCGTTATGAAATGTGTAGATGGTCAAGAACTTGAGTTGATAAATATCGCTAACTTTAGCAACCTCGAAAAAGTTGTTCGAATCATAGCGTGGGTAGTGCGATATTTGAACTGTTTAAAGAAAGTTAAGCCGAATATGGACACTTTGACTGCAGAAGAGCTCCGAAATTCTGAAGATATATTAGTAAAGCTTACTCAAGCAAAATTCTTCGAAAGTGAGATACGAACTCTCCAATCTAGTTTGCCTATTCCAGCTTCTTCTACTATTTTCAATTTAGCTCCTTGTCTTGATGAAAAAGGTATCCTGAGAATCACAGGAAGATTGGACGAAGGAGATTATTCTTTTGATGAGAAAAAGCCTATAATCATACCAAGACAGTCTAAATTTGCAGAGTTGCTTGTCAAGCGAGAACACGAAAATGTATTTCATTCTGGAGTAGAGAGCACTCTAGTACAAATTCGAAGAAGATTTTGGGTGCCTAAAGGAAGACAATTAGTAAAAAAGGTTGTCTCGAAATGTTTGATTTGTCGCAGATACACAGCCAAGCCTTCTACCCAAATGACTGGACAGCTTCCAAAAGATCGAATTAGTGAAACTCCTGCTTTTACCGTATGCGGAATTGATTTTGCCGGACCAATCTACATCAAGGGTGAAAATGGAATAAAGAAATCATATATAGCCTTGTTCACATGCGCAGTCACGAGAGCAATACATCTTGAATTAGTCTCAGACATGACTACTTCAAATTTTCTGCTCGCATTCAGAAGATTTCTCTCTAGAAGAGGTGGTTGCCATACAATTTACTCCGACAACGCCAAGACTTTTAAATGTACCGATAAAGAGCTTCAAAGATTATTTGATATTTTGGAAAATTCCGAGTTCAAAAACTTTCTTGCTGCTAAAAGAATATCCTGGAAATTCATCGTCCAACTTGCCCCTTGGTGGGGAGGATTTTATGAAAGATTGGTAAAAAGTGTCAAAGAGCCTCTAAAGAAAATACTTAGAAAAGCTCTTTTAAATTTTGAAGAGATGACCACTATATTGACTGAAATCGAAACCATCGTTAATCTTCGACCCTTGTCCTACGTCACTAACGAAATTGGTGAACCGGAAATTCTTACCCCATCACAGTTTTTAACCCCTGGTAAAGAAAAGGCAGAGTATCCAGCCCATTTCATAGAAACCATCCATAGAGAATCCACCTAAAAGATTCTTATAAAAAGAAAAGAATACCAAGCTACATTATTGGCTAATTTATGGAAGCGCTGGAAGGAGCGCTATTTGTTTAATTTGAGATCTGCGCACAACTTTACTTCTCCTAACCAAACAAAATGTTTGAAAGTGGGAGATGTGGTTATGATGGAGGGCACCACAAAATCAAAACTATTATGGGACATAGGTATCATAACAAAAGTATTTCAAGGGCGTGATGGACTTGTAAGATCTTACCTTATTCGCAAATCCAACGGCGAGTATAAACGCCCTGTACAACTTATTTATCCTTTAGAACTCAATGACTGAAATGAACAATGATAATGTTTTTATTTTAATTTTCTTATTAGATTATGTTTTTTTTTTTAATTTTCTTTCAAGTGAATATTTGCATCTCATTTCAAATTTATTTGCATTTAAATGTTATTTGTTTAATATGTTTATGTTATTTTTTAATATGTTTATGTTATTTTTGTCTAATTTTTATGTTTAAAATTTTAGTGAACTCGGAGGAGTTCAAGTGGGGAGTGTTGAGGATTTATAATAACAGATGGCGCTGAGCGCAAACAATTTTTTTATTATTTTTTCTGCACTTCTTAAGTTTCAGTTTGGATTTAACCACTGAACCACAATGAAATAAAATCCTTTTTATTATTACAATTTGTGTAATTATTGTTGAATTCGACTCACCCGCAAAATGATTTCCTGGGGGATTTTCTTCACCTCTTCTCTAATAGCTCTTTGAAGGCCTCTCAATGTAGAAATTCTTCGCTTAATCAGTTTGTTTTTCAGATGTCCCCATAGGAAATAGTCGCATGGTGCAGCATCAGGACTGTTTGAAATCCATTGTTCTGGTCTCAGGAATAGCACTTGCTGATCTGTTAGGAATTTCTGGGTAACCTTAGATGCATGTGATGGGGCAGAGTCCTGATTGAACACACCATCACCATTAGGGTACAATCTGCAGTAATCATCCTTAAGAAAGGGCTTTAATATCTTCTGTATATAATACTCAGAATTTATTTTGGCCCCAGGTTTCACAAACCGAGGTTTGGTCAAACCATGGGCGGATATGCCCATCCAAACCATTACGCCTTTGGGATGAGGCACCGTGGTTGATGGTGTCAAGTCTCGCCTGTTCTGCCCGCGACTAAGATATTGAACTTTAGATTTAGCATTGGTATCAGATAGATAGATCCAAGCTTCATCAGTTGTAATGAACTTTCGCCATCTGTCCTTACGGAGAAGCTTGTAGAGGGGTCATGAACGTTGCCTCCTAATCTGCACCGATCTCTCACTTAAATGATGACATTTAGGTTTTTTATGGCATTTCTTCTTCAACTTTTGTTTTAGTTGATAGCTTACAACTTGCTGACTCACGTTAAGAGCTTTAGCCATGCTTGCCTGTGTTGGTGGATCCGGTTTTGATGTCATCTTATCAAGCTTCTGCAAATCTGATTTCTTCAATTTGCTTGGCCGTCCACTTTTTCTCGGTTTTGCATTATTTTGCATCGATCCGAGTTTCGAATTCTTGATGCGACTGATATGGCTGAGTGGAACCTTTCTTTTTAAAATGGGTTTGTATAATCCTGTGGCTCCAGTGAAGTTCTAAAAATGCTTGTACTTGACCAATTAGCTTTTTGTCAAATTTCTTCAAAGGCATTTTTGTGATTTTATGAAATAGTATTGCAATTGAAAGTCTAATAGCAGAGCTTTAGATCAGTAAGCTATATATGTAAAAAGGGTTTAAAACTTTAGTGGTAGATAGCCACAAAAGTGATCCCTATACTTTTTTGTTACCCTGTAGAAGGTCTTGGTTATCGAATTCCCTGTTTTTTTTTTGTTTTTTTTCTCTTCTCAAAAGCCACCTTCCAGGAAATCCTTTTTAATTTGTTTAAAAATCCCCCATAACAAACAAAAAGCTTTTTAAGTTATTACTGGTGTATAAAAAATTTCAATAACCTATTAGGTTGTTAAATCTTCGAATGAACAAGAAGAGATTGAGACATAAGTAGGACTGAGAAATTTCGCTCTTATAAACTCAGGGGAAAAGCTTGAGGAAAACTTTAGCATCAATATGAATCGTATTTATCTTTAAAGTATTATTGCATTTCTTAGTATCATGGCATGGAATAATTTGGAATGAATCAAATTTTTATTGTGATCAATCAACAGCAGAGTTAATTATCAATGATGATTTTTTAAGGGTTAAACCGTAAAACTACTTTTTGCTGTGCCATTGAACACGCTTGCCAAAAAAGTAGCAAATATGTATTTTTAAATTTTTTTTTATTATTATTTCCAATATGTTTATTTAAATTCACGTTTCCTGGTCCGATTAAATATACGAACGCCCAAAAAATCTTCTGAATGGTAATATAAAAGGAAAATGTAAATCCTAATCTTCCTAGAATATAGAATGATCACATTTTGCCTAGTAAACACAACACAGATAAACTGGAAGGTTTCCATGCTTTTTCCGGTTTTTGGAAGTTTGCTATATATTTAGGATATAGGGGGAAAATTTAAGTCTTAATCGTAAAACTTACTATAGTCTGACTATGGAAAGTACTCCCCTAGCCATTCATCTGGTACAGTGGCGGTGACTATGGTTACGAGGTTTCACTATTTCAAGCAGGGGTGTTAGGTCAATATGTAAGACAAGTTTTGGCTCTGGTCAGTGAGAGAAATGGAATCAAGGGAAAGAGAAGCTCCCCTCCCCCTTGTTTCCATAACAGCAGACGGCTTTAGACTTTGTGGTAAGGGGAGTTCATTCCATAGTAAACTCTAAAATATAGACTAATCACATTTTGTCTAGTATGCACAGCACTGATACAGGTATAAGCCGGAAGGCTTCCATGCCTTTTTTTGCCGGTTTTAGGAAACTTGGTAACCATTCATATACATTTATTCTATTAGTAACTATCCTGACGCCTAAAAAAAACTTTTATTTTTAAGGAAAGAATATGATAATCCCAAATGTTTTCATTATAGCTATTAAAAGGGTAGAAACGGCGTGCGCGGCGTGTGAAAATATAAGCAAATAAACAAAAGGGGGAAATCAAAAATTTAAATACAAAATATTTACTTAATTCCTTTAAATAAGTTATAATTCTGCCAGTAACTTACATTTAAGTTATTAAATATGAATTATTTCATTACACAAAATGAAAATAAACAATTCATACAACCTTTCTAAACATTTCTTCTGCTTTCTCTAAATTAAAGCTTCTAGCTGAAAAATAAATACATAAATTCATTTTTTTGAGTTTTTAAAAGAATAACTTTTATAAAATATACTTATTTTAAAAATAAAATACATACTTACTTGAAAACGCATACAGCAATGTATAATAAAATAAATTTTAATTATTAATTTATATAATTTAAGACTAGCAAGGAATCACTCCGATTTCATACTGCGTACACAACAGTGTGTCGAACACTGTTGTTCAGAGTGTTGAACAATTTATTCGGTGACACGGTGGAAAAAACCGTAGAAAAAGCCGCCCCAGAAGGAGTAGGTTTCTTCTGACCCAAGGGGAAGATATATAAGAAACTCTTTCTTTTTTTTTCTTTCTTTTTTTTCCTTTTTTTTTTAAATATCTAATATCCTTTTTTTTTTTTTTTTTTTAAAAATTAAGTTAATAATTGCAATCGTATTCATTTTCACCAATTTAATACATCATTTTTAAATAAGTAAAACATTGGAAGAGAAAATGAACTTAATAAATTAAAACAAATGTGGTTTTCTTTAATGTTTTACATAAAGAAGTATAGTAGGACTTATTTTATAAACATATAAAGAACTGTTAAATACCGCAATCAAATTCTATATTGTATTGCAACAAATCCTATATATATATTTTTTTTTCGAATGGCAGGCACTGAACTTTATTCGTTTCGCCTTAGAAGATGCCAGAGTTGTTACTCATTTCGCGTTATCCAGTGGGATAACGCGAAACTCACTTTCCACTCATCACACACAACAGAGGACAACATAATAGAGAGAAATATCCATGCCCAGAGCGGGATTCGAGCCCGCGGCCATTGGCTTCGCAGTCAGGCGCGCTAACCACTCGGCCACCTGGCCGGCACAAATCCTATATTGTATTCACAGATTACAAATAGTATCTTTATTTTCAAAACCAAATGTTGTGAGATATGAATACTCAAGACAACTCTTGCAAAAAAGTGCTCAACGAAGTTATCTCTCAATGGATTTTTCATTACAGATTTTATTTTTACATATCTAATCATAAAATCATAAGTTAATAATAATTTATGAAATAATCCTAAGAATTTTCATTGTGAATGTTTTATACATTGGCATTTAAGAAAGTTGCAACCCATCGATTGGTTTTAAATATTAAATAGTTTATTTAATTTGTATCACTTTCTCATTTTTCATTTTTATAATCTAAATTTTTATTTAAAAGTAATCCTAAAAGAAATAAATCGGTTTCTTATCTAAAAAACCATCGATTGGTTTCAAATATAAAATAGTGTATTTCAATTTTATCATTAAAATATTAATTAAAGGTATGAATTGTTGTGATTTATTCATTGCTTCGAATAGGGGGGGGGGCATGATTTCTTTAACTATATATCTTAAAATAATAAAAGATTTACTTTATTCAAATTTTAAGCATATACGAAAAGAACATTTGAATAATATTTTTTATAACTTTCATCTAAAAATTTTAAATAGGGAATCGATATTCGGAGACTTAGAAAAAAGTTTCGTTGTGTTCACATTTTTTTCCCGAGAACTAATATGATTTGGTGGTTAATGTCACACAGCTACACTAACTAGCTATTGGCACCGATATGGGATTCATCCTTAATGATTATCGGAAAACACTACTGGCGTATGTGCACACTACGTACATTGGATAGTAGATGGATATAGTAATAATCCGGCCTTTGCACCACACTTCCCAATTGCCTAATCCATCTGTGGATTTTACCGGATCTAAAACCATCAGGATGCTGACACTAGCCACAAGCCATAATAGGCAAAAAAATTATTTTATTGAAATTTTGAGCACTATTTCAAGGTTTCATTTTATTTTATAACCGTCGTTAAACAGCCTACCTAAGATTTAGGTTTACGACTACTAATGTTCAACTCCGTAGCCTGGTAGTTTTGAACCTAATCCAGAAGATAAGGGAACTCCTGGATCAAGTATTGGGAGAAATTTGCCTTGGTAGTGGACTTTTGATGGAACTAACCCGCCTTTGCGTTACATGAAGAGGAAGACCACGAGAACCTCCCACGGTTAACTTGACGGCAAGGGGACTCTAACCAATAATCCGTCTACCACTGAGGATATTTCACGTCAGCACTAGGGTCGGTAAAAACCGGATGCGAAATTCGTATCGATCAGCCATCGCTGGGATTTGAACCCGGCTCACCTCATAACGCTCTATCCCCTGAGCTATCGCGGCTCAAGATTGGGAAGAATTCGGATTTTTTTCTGAGTAGATGCATTAAAAGTAAAATTTAGAGACTAAATAAAATAAGTTGTGCCCAAATTAGAAGAAGGGAAAAAAATCTCCTAGTAGATTTCCAATTTATGTCAGTTTCAGTTCACTGATATTTTTGAAAAATTCATGTTCATTGGCTACTTCTATTTTCGCTTCCAGCCAATTTCGCCAAATGAACTCAAGGACAATACTCCTGAGGTATAAATAATGGCATAAAAATGGACTATAGAAAGAAACTGGATTTTTTATAAACCCAAGCAACCCTTATATTTCATTTATAGGTTGGTTTTAATATAGTAGTATGCCATTTTAAACATTTTAGTAAATATATACCTGTATATATTAGGTGGACCAGAAAGTAATGTCGTTTCGGAGCATTAAAAATTCGTTAGCCTTATAATTCGTTTTTTTTTCGATCCATTTCGATGCATTTCGGTATGTTTCGATACATTTTCGATGTATATACTTTTTTGTCATCATTTTTATCATGATTCTAAAAACCTATATCACGGAACACCCTATCTATGTAGACAAAATATATCTGCATATTTATAAACAAAAAAAGTTACGCACCTTTCAACCATTTCCTATAATATGCATCATCATCGTTAAACTCTGGTCTAACATCAAGATCAGATACTTTTTCACGTAACTGGAATAAATAAATGGAAATGGAATGAATATCAAGATGTTTTAGTAATTTGAAGTCAAAGTTACAAAAATTTAGCTTAAAATTTTTTACATGCTACTAGTTTCCGTATCAACGCTGGTTTGTAACTCTGGCAAAATCTGAAAGTGTTAAACGAAGGGGAGTGCGATGCTCCTTGCAAAATTGAAATTTATTTACTATTTCATATATATATATATACACTACTCTACAATAATGGAAGAGACACTTTCAGTTTTTGACATTTTTTGAAATTTCTCAATAAATACTTAGGAGATTATTTTGTAACTTTAGATGTGTATAGGTCATGCGATTTCTCATACTAATCAATAAAGCTTAAAGCTTTCACAGGTTTGTGGGATTGTCAACAAATCAAAAATGAAAACAAGTATTTTTGAACACTATGCCAGAAAATATAGCAATAAGTTTGAAAGTTATTGCTATATTATTTGAATATTTATATTTTTTGAGAATTTTGAATATTTTTCTGTGATCGTAAACAACGCTACTATTATACAAGAACTTTTAATTTTCCTTTTTTGTTTCATAATTTAGGTCACCACTTCACGATCTTTAATCTGTGTTTTATACGACCGGCGTTGAGCAGTGAGTCCACAAAGTGGATTTGCAGCTTTTTCATGATCAACTTTTTTGCTTAGAATCTAGGAGACAAGGGAACTTAGGTAATTAGAATCATGACTAATTCTTCTTTAAAAAGATTTAAGCAAAACTATCAAGTATTCATGTAAAACGAAGATCTGAACCTCTCATGGTTAATCCGATAGCACTGGACTGGTTCCCACCAGCTTATATTTTGCATTAGCATTGGAGATGTATGCTAGAATATAGAAATCAACCACCTATACCTGTTGCGATCTTTGGTAGATTCAGTCCGACTAGACTGAACTATATCAACTTTCATTTTATTTTACAACCGGTGTTGAAGAGTCAATCCAATTCTGAGTTTACGACTATCAATGTTCAACTCCGTAGCTTTGTAATTTTAAACCCACCCATGAAGACAAAGGAACTCCTGGATCAAGCATTGAAACAAGCTAGCCATCATGGTAGACTTTTTTGATGGAACTAACCCGCATCTGCGTTGCATGGAGAGGAAAACCACGAAAACCTCCAACAGTTAACCCGACGACAAGGGAATTCTAATCCATGATCCGTCTACCGTGAGGATATTTTACGTCAGCACGGCGGTCGGTGCGAGCCATGAATAGAATTCGTATCTACAGCTACTGCTGGATTCGAACCTGGATCATTGGGAGGAGAACGCCTTAACCACTTTGTGCCTCAGAGTTGCCATTAGATTTAGTAAATATTTAAGATGTCAGCTTGATATTTCGGATTTAATGCTTAGTATTTTAAGAGTTCCCTTTGATGATCCCTCTGCTTTTTTTCAAGTAAAAAAAAATTAATCTGATGAAAAGTTAATTAGAGAAAAATAATTTAGCGTTATTTCATAATTTATTAACGGTTATTTTTAATAATTCGAATATACTAAATGAAATTTCGAACTTTGAAGACCAAATGGAGTTTTGAACTACGTTTTGTTATTCTATGTCGTTTCCAACTTAATGCATTTGACTCATTAACTAGTATTACTCATCATTATTACCCTAACCCCCCCCCAAAAAAGAAAAAAGATCGCTTACGAAAACAAGTTTAATAGGGCTAAATTATCTGTGTCAACCAAAATAAATTGTAAATTTAAATATAGATTGTGAAATGAATGAGTTGTCGTAATTTATAATTCCTAGTACTCATTCAAATTGTCAGCGCCTAGTCGTTGGCTCTTTTGGTATCTTACTGATTCCAAGTGAGATATTTTAAGTTTGTTAGTTGAACATTTGTTACCAAGTGCCCTTGAGTCCTTCCATTTCAAAAGCACTAAAAGACTTACTACCGTCCTCCATCGGAAATAAAAGACTTTACAAAATAAATGAATGCGGTACAGTTAAATAAGTCTAAAATAAGAACTTTCCTTTAAGAAATCTCGATTTCTTTAAAATATATATATCCTTCATCCATTCAGATCTTTAAATATATCTCTTTTAAAATTTATTTTGTAACTTTCTGCAAAACTTGAAATTTTTTTTTTTCTAAAAACTTTTACGGTCAACATTTAGCTGGACTATCAGTCGTTTGAAATCTTCCCAAAGCATGCTCAGAATATTAAACGTGAATAATTATAGTCATTACTTTGTTAATTAATTCTTTTTCGTCAACAATGGGTTCACTGACATCCATGATTGAATCTTCTTTTGCTTCCTAACGATAGAACGTATTCAACTTTCCATATCTGAAAAAAAGAAAAAACAATTAAGTTGCCATACAGTTTTCTAAAAAAAGAAGACAAAATCAGATTTTTTTATAGTTTGAATCTTTACGGAAATTTAATCAGAGCTATAATTTCATTCAAAATAGAACTTCATAAAACTTTAATATATGGGAAATTGTAATATATAGGCAATTGTATATGGGAATCGAAATTTATCGAAAATGGCAGCCCCGAACCAGCATATTATTTTTAATGCATTTTTTTCTTTTTCTTACATATTAATGATATTTTAAAGGATACTTTTATGTATATAATCAATATATAGCGGATAAGTTGCATTATTATCAATTTTAATGTAAGTTACATTATTCTTATTTTTTATATTATTACCGTCGTTGAACAGCCGACCCAATTTTTGGGTTTACGACTACTAATGTTCAACTTCGTAGCCTTGTAATTTTTAACCCAATCTAGAAGACAAGGAAACTCCTGGATCAGTACCCCTAGAGATATTGGTTTGCTATGGGAACATGGAGGACTTTGTGACCCGACAGATTTAGCGTGCATCAGTCACCATTTCCGACACTACATCCATTCCTATAAGTCTTCGGTCTGCGGGGATCGAACCAACGACCTCTTGGACATGGGCCCAGTGCCCTACCAACCAGGCTATGCCTGCCTACTTTATTTTTATTGAAATAAAGCATTGCTTTTAAAATTGGTAATTGGTTTAGTAGTCCCTAACCTAGAACGATATATATATATATATATATATATATATATATATTAAATAAATTTCAATTTTGAAAGGAGCATCGCACTCTCCTTCGTTTAACACTTTGAGATCTTGCCAGAGTTGCCCTATAGACAAACCAGAGTTGATGTTTACGCAAAAGAAGAGTAACGTAGATTTTGAGACGTTGAATAATACGAATGTTATTTATTTTGAGAATACCTGAATAGTTTCAATCTTATTGCCGAAAAATATTTAGATAAATAACTGATAAACTGATAGGCAAAACAGACAAATAGCTGATAATTAAACAAATGACTGATTTAATTTTGCAACTAAATAATATTTTATTTAGCCCTTTTTTTCGTAAATTTTATATCTTTGAGAATTTTGCCCTTTATCTGCTAGTATTAAATTTTGGAATTAGTCACAAAAAAAGGGGGGTTGAGGGGGCTCAAGATTTTAAATCTTTCAGTTTCATAAAATGTCACCAGTATTAAATAGAATTTTCGTATTTAGAATTCGATAGCAAAGCTATTTCTAAACAAGTTTTTCAGACTTATGTAATAATTATCATAATAAACTAAATGAATTGGATAGCCAGTCCGCCATTCATAATTCACTTTCTTCTGAAATGTCCATTTCGAAATTTCGTTTGCAATTTTTTTAGAATAAAAAAACTAATCGAAATATGAACTAGGTGTGCTAAAAACTATGATTTTTCTTAAAACCAACATTTTTAAGACACAATTGATTAAATAGAGATTCAGGTTTTTTTTTACATATCTCATATAGGGAAATAAGGGAATAAAAAAATTTACTTACAAATAAATTGATGAAAATAAATTGTTATAATGCAATAACTAAAAAATAAAACACTTTTCCATGAAAACACATAAATCGCTCATTTGTTTAAATGCGTTATTATTCAGGAAAGGGAATAATAAATTTTACTTACAAATAAATTGACGAAAAAAATTGTTTAATACAATAATACAAAAAAGAGCATCTGAAATTTCAAAATTTCCTTTAGATTAAAAAAAAAAAAAACACCTTCATTTCACAATTGTTTTTTCAATGTTTAAATATCAACATTTATAGATAAATTATGCTACATGATATCATTCATTTAATTAGAAAAGCAAATGCAATAACTAAAAAATAAAACACTTATAAATGAAAACACATAAATCGCTCATTTGTTTAGATGCGTTATTATTCAGGAAAGGGAATAATAAAATTTACTTACAAATAAATTGATGAAAAAAAAAATGTTTAATACAATAATACAAAAAAGAGCATCTGAAGTTTCAAAATTTCCTCTTGATTAAAAAAAAAAAAAACATCTTCATTTCACAATTGCTTTTTCAATGTTTAAATATCAACATTTATAGATAAATTATGCTACATGATATCATTCATTTAATTAGAAAAACAAATGCAATAACGAAAAAATAAAACACTTTTCCATGAAAACACAGAAATCGCGCATTTGTTTAGATGCGTTATTAATCAGGAAGATAAAGAAGATAAGCAATATCTCATCAGGGAAAAAGTATGGAGAAGATATCATTATTTCGCTTTCACATGACCTTAATCAATTCATTATCTTCTCCATTGTTTTATCAAAAAAGCTAAGCAAATTATGGAGATTCTGCACTTAAAAATAGTTTTTGTTTCTGCGCATAAGTTCTTTTCTTATCGATTAATATTGAAAAAAATTGGTATTGAAATTTCAGATAATATATATATATATATATATATATATATATATATATATATATATATATATATATATATATATATATATATATATATATATATATATATATATATATATATATATATATATATATATATATACAGTCAAACCTCGATATCTCGAACTTGAAGAGAGAGGAGAAAAAATTCGAGATACCGAAAATTCGAATTATCGAAAATCGTATGTTATCGATGGTAAAATAAAGAAAAATGCTCCTTACATACCTTATTTACTATTCCTTATTTATTCTAAAAACACTTTTTACACTTTAATTTAAAAAAAGATTCAATTGTTGTTTGCTTTAGAGATGTGTAAGGAAGTTTGTAACACTTTCTAATTGGACTATAGCTTTAAATGTCTCCTCTGACATATTTGGCTGTATCTCAATAAATCTCCTTACAGTGTCCACTGCAGAAAGTGTTTGTTAGTAACATTGGGTGGTAAATCTTCGATTTTCTTATCCTCTTCTTCTGATAGTTCACAAGAAGCGTTCGTTTGAGCAATGATATCATTGTCATCCCGCTGACCACACACTGTTACTCCATCATCTACGTTTACAAAGTCATGAAATTCCATGTCATCAAGTTTCATGAGTCCGGTCAATCTGTCCCAATCATTTTCGGTGCAGTTTTCAGTAGAATGAACGATATTGATTGTTTGACTACTTTCGTGATCTTTAATGAATCCAGCCTTCTTGAAGCCATTCATTATCGTAGAGAAAGACACATCATTCCATGCCACTGACGTCTTTATGTCCGTTTTTAAAAAAAAGTTTATCATTATGTGAATTGGTTTTCTATTCTTAATTTTTTTAAATTATTTTTGGAACAGTTTTTTATTTTCGGAAGAAAATTCTACACTATTTATGGTGAAAAAAAAGTCAAGTTATCGAGGGATTAGAAAAAAAAAAAAATTCGTGAAATCGAGGTTCGACTGTGTGTGTGTGTATATATATATATATATATATATATATATATATATATATATATATATATATATATATATATATATATATATATATATAAACTCCTGTTTGTGAAAATTGCAACACCATGAAGGAATTGTCATAATTGAATGAAATTTACTACACAGTTGAGTGGCAGTGGTACAAATAAATGATTAAACTTTCAAAGCAAACAAACAATAACAAGATATCGAAATCAGTATTTTGTGTAGCCACCACGCGCCGCAATAAGCGTTGCTACACGACGTGGCATGGAGTCAAGCAAATTTTGAATGTCTGTCTGAGGAAGAGCATTCTATATAGTTTGTATGCGTACCCAAAGTTCGTCTGTAGAAGCAACAGGACGAGGATCACGAGCGAGGCACCGATCAACGAAATGACACACACGTTCAATCGGTGACATATCTGGGGAATACGCAAGCCAAGGAAGAAGCTGTACCTGTCGCAATGCAAGGAAGGATTGAACAGTCCTCGCAATATGAGAACGGGCATTGTCTTGTTGAAATACAGCGCCTGGCAAGGCTTGAAGGAAGGGAGCAGCTTGGGGCTGTAAAACTTCACTGATTGTTCAGATTACCCACAATTCGCAGCAATTGAGATCGTCCATGATATGCTATGGCACCCCAGACTATAACTCCAGGTGTTCGTCCACTGTGGCCCTCGATAATGCACTCCGGAAGGTGGCGTTCACCGGCATATTATATATATATATATATATATATATATATATATATATATATATATATATATATATATATATATATATATATATATATATATATATATATATACTATCGTAATGGGAGTACAATAATACAATAATGGGAGAGACACTTTCAGTTTTTGAAATTTTTTGAAATTTCTCAATAAATACTTTGGAGATTATTTTGTAACTTTAGAGGTGTTTTGGTCATGCGATTTCTCATACTAATCAATAAAATGTAAAGCTTTTAGAGGTTTGAGGGACTGTCAATAAACTAAAATTTAATTTTACGAAAATTAATTTTACTAGATTTTGCGAAAATTAAATTAATTTTACGAAATTTTACGAAATTTCATGCAATTTTTGTAAATAACAACCAAATTAATCGATACAGGAGACAAACTTTTGCTATTTTTCTGCATAGGGTGTTCAAAAATACTTGTTTTCGTTTTTAATTTATTGACAGTCACTCAAACCTCTAAAAGCTTTACATTTTATAGATTAGTATAAGAAATTGCATGTCCTAAACACCTCTAAAGGTACAAAATAAGTTCCTAAGTATTTATTGAGAAATTTCAGAAAATGTCAAAAACTGGAAGTGTCTCTTCCATAATTGTAGAGTAGTGTGTGTGTATATATATATATGTAGAGGAGTGTATATACACCGAAGAAACTCTACATTATGACCGCCCTGCTAATAACATGTAGGACCGCCTTTAGCCCTCATAACTGCTAGCACCCGCCGTGGCATTGATTCCACAAGGTGCTGATAGGTAGTCTGAGGTATCTGGTACCAAGCGCTCACCAACAGGTCCTGCAATTCCCTCACATTGCGAGGGGGTAGCGTGGTAGCACGAATTTGGTTTTCCAAGTAGGACCACAAACGCACTATTGGATTAAGGTCAGGTGAATTTGGGGGCCAAGACATGACTTAAAAGTCACTGGAATGTTCCTCGATGATTCAACCCTTATGACATGGTGCATAATCCTGTTGGTAAACACCATCCCCCGCAGAAAAAACTGTTGCCATGAATGGGTGACCCTGGTCTGCAACTATGTTCAAGTAACTTAATGACGTCAGGTACTGTTCTATGAGGATTATGGATCCTAATATGCCCCATGAAAACATTGTTCCTGGGCGAGAAGCCATGCAAACCTGGGCGAGCCCATTGTTATAGATGGAGGGTGGTCATAATGGAATGGCTCTTCGGTGTATGTAGAGTAGTGTGTGTATGCATACGCACAGGCAAAACGAATTGAAGAATTGTTGAACGAGATAGTAAAATAGTTTTGATGTAGAAATCTTTTGAGCTGGGATAAATACTTACTTGCTTGTTTCTTTCCACCATAATAAATTGTTTATATCTTAAATTTTGTGGACGGGGCCGCCAAGCGGGGAGTTCATACACGATTTTTATCAATACAATTTTCATTTCGCTTTTATACCATTTTAAGGAAATGCATAAAAGCAAGTCCGTGCAAAATTTTTATCCTTCCAATTTGCCTATAAAACTAATGTCATTGATGATTAAGATGCATGCTGGTAGATGCAGCAGGATTATTGTTTTCGATGTAAAGGAAAAACTAATTGTGATTAAATCATAATTTTTTTGAAACCAATTACTCTTATGACCGAAGAATTTTTTTACCCTTTCCAAGATTTCAAATTATAGAGATATGAACTTTTAATGTTTTAGGTTTCTTTTATATAATTTCAAAAGAGAATAAAATAAGACGTGTTTTTTTTTTTGGATGGAAACATAATCGAATATTCTATTTTTGTTAATTTTTCTTTATTAGACGCTGTTAATATTTACATAAACCCATGTGGATATTAAATTATGCTTCCAAATAACTCTTCCGTTGCCTAACGTTAGGGAAGATGCCATGCTAATTTCTTAAAAAGAAGCATAGTTAACGAAATGAGTATTTTTGTGAAGATGAACAATATTCCTCACTCTGCTTAAATTTTGAAGTAAAATTGTTATTTTGAATTTTTTTACAAACGGATACCAATTTATAAAATATTTTTTGTTGTAGCCATTAATTGGTAATTTGTCCTCTAGGGATTGGACAGGTGAAATGTATGAGAGAAGTGTGCAGAAAATATGAAAAGAACAAGGAATGTATTTACGAGGATTGACAAGAGACAGCGAGCAAGAGGAGCAGCCAATGAAATCTTTCAAATAAGAGAACATTATAGTTTTTAAAAAAATTTCAGGTCTAGGTTTTCTTTTTTTTCTCGCTTGGCGAGATATTGTTTGCAAATCCTTTAACTTAGACTTTCATTACTATTTAGAATTAGTATTTATAATAAAATTGCATTTTGTTTTCTCTTTAAGGAACGAACATCAAACCACTCTAATATCTTGATTTTCTACTGCTTGACAGGTTAAGACGGCGTTAGTTTACATCCTTTTCCCTTGAAAATACAATTTTTTAAAAATTTGATTTCTCAGGAACTATTGAACCGATTTCGCTCAAATTTTGTATTTATCCGTTTAAAATTGCATTATTTAAAATGATGTAAAAATTTGTATACCTTACAGATGAAAATTTTTTTGACTATCATTAAATAAAATAATGAAAAATAATAAATATTTACTGAAAATTAGATTTTGAATAGAATTTATTATCTTTGGATAAACAAATTTTATGATTGTCTGCAATATAGTTTTTAATTCGCTTAAAAAGTTCGAGATATGATAAAATCCACGAAATGTAAAATAAACTCTAAGGGGTCCAGAGTTTGGACCGCTCTCCTGACCAAACTATTGGGACCATATTTTGAGCGTCAGAAATCTGAATCCGTCGAAAAAAGGCATGTTTATTCCGAAAAAATATATTTTTGTGTCTGATTTCATAAATTAAAATATCGTCTGCATTAATTAATTAGCTTATTAGCGAACTATTGAGTCCTAGAATATGAAGATTCTATCATTAGAATAAAAGTTATTCCAGGTGGTCAGTTTTTTATTTTAAGCATTATGTATTAAGAAAGTATATATATACAAATTCATGTTTACAAGGAACAATTCACTTTCAGCCCCATATGTGCAAGGAAAAAAAATAGAGAGAAAAAGTGTCCGAATAGAATAAATCCATTTTTGTCAATAGCCAATATATCCAAAATATTTCATATGACTTGAAATATACGATGTTGTATAACCAATCTCCGCAAGCCAGAACACCATTATTGCAGGTTTCAATGTTCTGTTTCTGCCATAGACTAAACTTCCTATCATTAGCATAAAAAAACCTATGGACAACTAGTCAAATTTTCAATTTGTGACGTAACCAAGTTAACTATTAACCGAACTTAAAGAAAAAACGTAAGCATTCTCCTCATAAAGGCGCATCTTAACTCTGAATGTAAACAAAAATTGGTTCTGAAGCGTGCGAAGAGATTTTCCCTTTTGCAAACATACATAAACCAAAGCTTTTTAAGTAATAGAACCGGTTGAAAGTCTTCCCTTGCTTCGGAGTTCACCTTTCTTATGAGTTAAACATAAACATTCAAACCGAAACAGTTAAGAGGCTCCGCCCCATTCGCATTGTGTATTGAGGATGCCCCCTCAGGTTTTTTTGAAGATTGAGATAAGGTTAACGGACAGGCAATTCCATGACTTGCACCCTACAATCCAAAAACCATTTCCGTGAAGATTTTGCTTTAAGAATGGAGGCATTTTCCTGATGGAAAATTCGGCTCGGGCTACCAGTTATTAAATAACAGTAGCAATAACTTTCTCGAAAAATTGCTTGTTTTTCCCTACTGATCTCAATCCTCAAGAAAAAGTGAAGGGTAATCCTCAATCGGGCTCTGTATGCAATTAGAAAGCATTTTCAGCCTGTAGCAAAACTAAGGGCAGCATTTACCAAAACCTGGGCAGTGCGTTCAGAGGGTCAAACAGGGCAACGGTAGCAGCCAATCAAAGGGGGCATCAAATCGACTACTAATAGGTGAGAGGGACTAGTGTGGACATTTTTTTTTAACAAAAAACTTTATTAAATATAATTTGTAACATTTTAACTAATTTTTTAAACAATAATTTGGACTTTTTCTGCATTCTGATTCACATCTGGACCTAAAAAGTTGTTAAGTTTTACCATAATAATTTTTCAAAATTTTTTTTGTTTTTGTCCACTCTAGCCCCACTACACGAGGCTAGTGTGGACAAACTTGATAACTTGTTAAGTAGTCATTTATAACAACTCAGAAAGGTATATCTTAAACCAAAATGAAATTAATTTGAATTTATTGACACATATTAATTAAAATATTAATTTGTAATCGAGCATTTCACTTTACTAAAAAAGACATTTTGAACGCAAATCAATATATTTGAAAACCATTATTCAATTCGATTGATTTATAGTATTTGATTCGATATTTGTTTAAATATTGGGAATTTTCTTTTTTATTTCATCAAAAAAATTGAAACGTCAACTAAGTGTGTATTGAGATGAAGTCCTGAAAGTTTGGCAACCATTTTTTTTAATTTTTTTTATTTGAGACTAAGGAAATTTCTTTACTCCTGTAAAAATGAAAGATTTATGATTAGAAGAATTATATCCATCTTTTTTTTCTTAATAACAGAATATAATAATCTTCAAATCTAAAAACAACTTTCACTTTACAAACATAATGCACAACACTGTTTTTCATTTAAGAAAGAAATTAACTTGCATTAAGTCGTTAACTTTTATAGAGTCATTGTTGTCAAGAAGTTTCCATTTGTTTATACCGATCTGATATCATTGCGATTTAAAAAAGAAAAATATTAAAGTTACCAACTTTTAAATGATAAAACTCACTGCATTAGCCCCACGAAGACATCAATACAGTTGAAATTCTGTTTTATCAAATACAGTTGAAATTCCGTTTATAAAACAGCAAAGAGAAAGTTTGAAAGTCACATTTTGCACCTTAAAAACCTTTTACTAATTTCTAATTAGGTTTTCACAGTGTGATTAAGCAACTGCACATAGAAGTGCACACCAGTGTTGCCCATTTACAATGCATCAGGGAAGAAGTTTGACCAACAAATAAAAAAAATATTCAAGATGTGCACTTTTGAGTTATTTAATAGCTTATTTATGATTGCCGCAAAATAAGGAAAGAAAAAGCTTAAAATTTCAGTATGTTTCTGACAGTAACGAACTTGAACAGCTAATTAAAAAGTTAGGCAGAAATTATAAATCCAAATTAAACTGATTATGTCAACGAAATGATCGTGTCGGCAAAGTAATCGTATAGGCGAAGTGATCGTGTTGGCAAAATGAGCTGTGGGTGAAGTAATCGTGACGGCTTTATGAGCTGCTTGTGAAGTGGCCCTGTGATGCGATTTGTCGAAGTGATTGTCCGCAAATGAGAACCGAACTCATATAATTGATGACTCATAGGGTGAGCTAATAGGGCGGTCGTAAGAATTTTCGAAGTAAGTTCGAATTTTTTTTTTTGACGGCACCCACAATATTAGTAACATTTGCAGTATAATTAATATTTTGTAGGTTTCTTATCAGAAAAATAATGGCCCCACTTTCCGATCGTCAAAGTTTGAAAAAATCGTGATTGTCACAAAAAAAAAGAAAAAAAAAAGGGACGTGTTCCATCCTAAATTCAAACGAATAGTTGCAAAAACACAAATAAGGACTTATTTTACGGATAATGCTTTCAGCTGAAAATTTTATAATTGAAACGTCTTTGTTAACAGTACAGGATGATGGGTGTTTTTTTAGACTCATTTGGAAAAAAAAAAAAAAAAACTAAGTTTGAAGAAAGAGGAAAAATTGCATGCATTTGGTAACTATCGTAAAATCTTTTAAGTTGGAAGGCATAACTAATGATTTTTTAAAACAAGATAGGTATAAAATGTCAAATTGAAAATAAAAACGCTTATGAAAAAAAAAAAGAACTTTATTTCAGATAATTCAATCATTGATAGAAAACATCGAGCCATAAACTAAGTTAAAAATAGCAAATTTAATAATCAAAATAAAATTTAATACTTGTTAAGTTTTAAAAAAAAATATTTGCTGAATCAAAAATTTGAATGTTAAAAAGATAAACAATTATTCTAGTTTCCTAACTATATTCTATACTTATTTCATGTTCATCACGTGACAGTAGTTTTGAAAGCATTTTCATTTCTTTTTCAAGATTTCTTCAATAAATAAGTAAATGAACAACATAAATAAATAAATAAATCAAAAGCAACTAATTGACAATTTAACTACCACAAGCAGTTTAACTTAACTCTGTTATTGCTATTTTTAATTTAACTGCGTCTAGTTTTTCCAAAATAATGAAAGCTTTAGCATATTTTAGGTCTTGATACAAAGCTAAAGCAGCATTTGAAGCATTAATCTAAACCTTTATATAGAGGGTCATTAAAAAATGTATCAAATACTTCTAAAGGCCTATCTCGGGAAACTAATTCTTGAAAATAAAACATTAAAATAAATTTTTTAGCGAGTATTGAACTTTTCATCGTCCACTCAAAAAATTGATCTCAAAATTAAAATTTGATGATGACGCACAATATATAAAATAATTTTTTTTTAAACAATTGCTCTAATAAGACGCAAGTTTTTCACCAACTTTTAGCACTAAAGAAGAAGTGTTTGAATTACTTCTATTTTATTTCCTACCTCCAATTTTGTACTTTAGAAATTTCACAGTTTTGTACTACCCAAGCAATCATCAAGGCTAAACTGAAAATCTCCTAGTTACCTCTCAAGTATGAATCTTCGGTAGGTTTGGGACTAATTGTGCTTTAAATACCCCTCCACAAGAAAAAATCAATACAAAATCTATACCTTTCCTTAAAGCTTTTTTTTTTTAATATGGATGCTTTATTTTTAATTTAAAAAGAAACATTTTTATACAAAGCATAGAATTTGTCAATCTTGAAAAAAACCAATATCAAAACTGCTTCGTATGAGCATTGTTGTCATTGTGTTTAGTATAGTAGAATAAAATTTATGAAGTAATTGAATTTTGAGATATTACAACAAAATGTTACAAAAGTTCATCCTACGGTTCTTTCCCATACACGTTTAAATTCTTAACTTTTTTCACTGGTTGAAACTAGATGATAATGTTATATGAAATGATGACTAAAAGAGATATAATTTCTTTCTTTTCGATTTAATATTCCGACCCGAATATTTTTAAGCAATCAAAACAAAACTCCATTTTTACGCTTTTGGCTGATCATTTCATGATTAATTCGAAATTATACTTTTTTGACAATATTCTTCAAGGCTTTTACTCAGAATGAAGATATCGCCAATTAGGCAAAACAAAGAGACACAAAATAACATGTACAGAAATTATTATTATTGCACTTTGTCTTCATATGGAAACAACGAATAAGATTACTTTTCGTAATAAAAAAAGGGATTAAATTATAATAATTTATTTCATTTATATCAATCATATCTCTTTATGGTACTCAATCCCTGTAGAACAGTTTACGAAAAATGCATCGAAAAAATAATGTCACTTTATTTATTTCTAATATTTTTTATTTCTTATAGTTACAAAATGTTTAATATCTATTTTACTTCAGCCATTTTAAGGTCATTTCAACAAATTGGAGGAATTATTAAACTTTTAGCCGTCTATTCGTTTTGCAAACGAGTTTGAAAAGTTAAAAGCATTATCTATAAAATGAATCAGGATTTATGTTTCTACTACCAACTATTCACATTTTATAACAAAAAATGTGCAATTTTTTGAGAAAAATCATATTTTTTAAAATTTCGACAATCGGGGTCTAGACATTACTTTATTGAGCTGAAACTTTCCAAATAATAGTTTTATACCAAATGGCACATTTTTAGGAGGTGTCGAAAAAGATCGATGAAAAAAAATTTCCTCATGTTAATAAAAACCACCCTTAGTACATGCACACGATTTAACAATTTTTTTCTTTCTTTCATAAAATCAAATTCCCAAAATGTACTAATTTATAAAGCCTAAGAAAAAAAAACTCTTTCAGCTGAATTATTGTTACTTAGAAATATTTTATTTAATATTTTAATGAATATTATTTGTAAATACCATACGAAATAACATTTTACTTTAATGTCTTTTCATTAAATTGAGAGAACATAATAAGTTCCTTAATAAAATAATAATCACGAAAACAGTTAAAGCTGTCAATATTATTCCATACACATTTTAAAAGAATGACACAATCTTCTAAATCTTAATTTCTTTCTCTTTTTAATCTCAATTTTCCTCTTGTATTTATTGCTTCCTTTTATATTGTTTCCCTACGCAACATAGATATCACATTAGTATGTAAGGTTTTTTTAATCAAACAATTTACTTTTTGATTGTTATAGAGTAACGTAGCAGTAAAATTACGAGGAAAAATAACAATATAATCTGGGTCTTCAGAAACACATGAAAGATTTATTAAATTAATGTAGAACCTTGATAAACCAAGTTTTGATTATCAAGGCTTGATAAGCGATTTCATTTTATAAAAAGAATATTGCCGATTCCTACTTATTAAGATTCTTAAAATATTATAAATTTAAAATAAAATTTAAAAAAAAGAATACTTTTCTAGGCTTGATTCTTTTCAGGTGTAGTAGATAGGTATTGAAAAATATTTTAGTGATTTTCAGAGAGGTTAAAAAAGTATAAAGAATAACACAGAGACAACCCGTATAACATATTTCCGCATAGGTAATTCATAAATCGATTGATATTAATGCATGAAACAAATTGGATAAAATTTTAAAGCATATTTTCATCACAATCTTATGTAAGACAGTGCACAAAAGTTGTATGAAAACCAAAGTTTCAATTTCCAACTCCGCAACAGAGCTTAACACATTTTCTTGATTCTCTTATAGAAAAAGAATGGCCACTTTCCTCACTAGACTTGAATTCATTTTCTATTTAATCCATCTTGGATAGATTCTGCCATCCCAGTAAAATCCTCGAAATCGCAAAAATATTAGCTGGTTAGTTGCGGTTCGCAGCAGAAAATTTTGTGACTAGTTTACAGGCCTTGTTGCATTGAAAGTTATTTTCATCTTTATTTGAATGCTTAGTTTTTCATAAGCATTAAAATTTTACAATATATTTGTCCAAGTATTTCTCGTCATACTGTATGGATTGTGATTTCTATAGCAGAGGGCACTGTATCCTTTACTTCACCGAAGTCAAGCATCACTGGCTACGGTCAGTGTGCGGGTGGGTGATCACTTGGATCAGTCTGCGTAGGGACCGAGGGTGTGCGGTATTGGTCCTCGTTAAACTGTGCTACCGTAAAGTGCTCGACTTCGCGCGCAGGTCGTCGGGCTACCGAAGCGGGGGTGCCATCCCCTCCGCAGAGGATCAAAATTGTGATGGCATGTCTTCGGATCATCCTCCGGGATGTTTCCCAGACTGTCGCCAATAGCCCACTGTGCAGCTCTAGTGCGACGTAAATTAACAACAACAACCTTTACTTCAGCAAAACTTCCGGGTTATCGTATGCAGTATACTTTCCTGACATATAGCTAGTGCTGGCCATTTGTTTACTGAATTCGATTTGTTGTTTATTGCTTGAGCAAATATTTGATATTTATTGTTAAACTAGAATACTCAAGTTCATATTACGGACATCAAAAATATTAATTTGTTACATATATAAGAACATAAGCTATTAACGAATATTACTTCAGCAATGTACTGAATAACCTTTCTTCTAATTTTAACAATGCGCACAAAATTATTACTCAAAGACAACTCGTGGAAGATAAGAATTACCAAGTTATGCTATGTACGCAATATATAACAATACAAAAATAAAAATATAACGAAATCAGGGCTTCAAAATTACCGGTTTCTTTGAAAACTAAGTCACAATGTCTCGTCTTTTAAAAATCGAAATTATTTTAAATGACATTGCCTTAGCATTTACCAAGACTAATAGATATTGCCTTAGCATTTACCAAGACTAATAGATATTGCCTTAGCATTTACCAAGACTAATAGATATCTAATGAATCGTAAATAATTTGAATTCAGACTCTGATTTACAGTAAAAAAAGTACTCTTTTTGTTTCTTTTCTTTTTACAGTTACAGTTTTCAAAAATATGGTCCTCGTAGGATAAGCAACAATAAGCTAGTCGTGCTTTTATAACCGGAATTTTTCTAGATGTGTTTCTTAGTACTTATTTTTAATGAAGTTTCCATCCATAGTGTCTAGATTATAAAAAAAAGATATTTATAACAAAGGAAAAGCTGCCATTAAATATAAAATTCACGGTTAAATATTTAATAACAAAGCTGCTAAGTATCGCAATTTAAGAAAAAAAAGCGCAGAGGGAAAAAAAAAAGATAAAATAACGATACAATCTGAATAACTTTTGATCGAATTTTCTCGAACTAGAACTCAATCTTAAGGAAACTTAAAATAACGTCTGATTATGTTACTTCAAAATATTGTATGCACAAAATCATTTGCAAATTTAAGGTTTGACTCACGAACTATAAAGATTAATTTAAAAAACCTGAAAATACGATGATGTGATCAAAAGTTATTAAAAGTATCCGCCTTTTATTTATTTTCACGCACTGTGAAGTGCGCAAAATGAAAGATGGAACACCCTTAAAAAGTTTTGATTTTCACTACTAGGTCTCAATCTTAATGGTTCGGAAAACTGACCTCAAATATACTACACTATCAAATATGCTAAGAGCTTGTGAATGCTCTGTTCAGACTATAGTGACATCCCGGAGTTAGCGCGCAATCGCAAATTCTTAACTCCCGGAAAAATATGATAGTTTGATCTGGAACACACCATTTATATTAGGATCACCAATGGCAAATGGTGATTTCGTACCTTGATGTAACTTGTTAACTTTCGGTCTCGGTTCCAGTTTTTTCTTCTTTTTTTTAAATCAACATTTACAGCAGTTTTTGTCAGACATTATTTGAACATTTCATAATACCAGTTAAAAAATTTCATAACATATTACGATCAAACAATAAATTTAATCGCCACGGAAGTTCATTTTTTTAAAATTTTTTATTATAGTTATAAAAATATCTTTACTTCCGAGTCACATCATTTAATATTTTGAGTTTCAAGATTTGCAAAACTATATTTCGTTGGTTACTTTTCTGAAGTCCTAGTCACAAAATATAGTGCACGCTGTTGTGTCTTTGTAGATTTTAATAATATTTTAGATAAATAATAACGAGAGTCGACATTAGTTATAATTAGTAGTTTATTAATAGAATGAAAAACATGAGGCACGTTGTTACATCTTTTGGTATCATCAACTTATCAAGTGCAGTTGAAGTTGTAGTCATTTGATGTCTTACTAATAATCAATTGACAGTAGAAGTTGTAGTAAGTTATATCACACACCCCTTTTCAAATTTTATCAAATTAATTCAATACATAAAGAATAATCCCATTAAGCATAATAAATTAATCACATACATAATCACTTAAATATTGGGGTCGTTGTCTTATACGACTACTGCCTGGACCATTCACAGTCTCTGATCTAGAAACTGTATTAGTAATGATCGTACATTTATTTCCTGGAGACTCATCAGGATCATCATCATAATAATGACTGGCAGTACTACCACAATATTCATTGCATGTTTTATACAATTTTAGAAATCTCCTATTTCTTATTAAAGTTCTCCCAGAGTTTGTTTTGATTTCATATTGACGAGGACTTTTAGTTTTACCCACTACAGTAGCTGGTTCCCATAGTTTGGATTTGACATTTTGAACAATAACTTTATCTCCCTGTTTAAGTTCTTTTAAAATTTTACCAGATTTATCATAATAGTGTTTCTGCTTCTGTTGCCTCCTTAACAATTCTATGTCAATATCTTTAAAAAGTTTAGGATTAAGAAGCTTACTGGTAATGGGCAATTTAGTTCTCAGTCGCCTGTTGAACATTAGCTGAGCAGGGGATAAGCCTAATCCAGAAATAGGTGTATTACGGTATTCTAATAAGCCCACTGACGGTCTACGATTATCTTCAAAAGCTTTCTTAAAGATAGACTTACATATCCCAACTGCTTTCTCAGCCATCCCGTTGCTTTGTGAATAATTTGGACTCGTGAATATTAATGTCCCACCCCTTTCCAAAGCTTTTGAACTCATGGCTGTTAAATGGGACATTATCACAAATAATAGTTTCTGGTATTCCGAATCTGGAAAAAATGTCTTCTAACTTGAGTATAATTTCGGTGGCAGTCTTATTCTGAATAGGTGCAGTCTCAACCCACTTTGAATAATAATCAATTAATACTAAATAATCCGTATTATGAAAGTACATTATGTCAATTCCAATTCTTTGAAAGGGGCGAATCGGTATCTCATGTGGAATTAGCGGTTCTTTACACTGGGACTTATGAAATTTTTCACATATGGTGCATTTGGAAACCATAGTTTGAATATCTCGGTTAATACTTGGCCAGTACATTAATTCCCTAGCTGTACTTTTACATTTTGCAATACCCAAATGAGATTCGTGAATTAACATTAACATATCCTGTCTTAATACAGCGTTTCTCAACCTTTCAGTATTCGCGGCCCAGTTTTCAAATATAATTTTCATCGCGCCCCCCACTTGCAGTAAAATGTATGCAACAATAATGTATGTTGAGTATTTTGAATTCTGTCCTTAAATTATTTTTAACTAACTACCAAAACAAAAGTAAAGTAAAAATCAACAGCAATTGAGATTGCAGAAACTATGTTTGGAGTTAATTTTTCAAAACAATTACAGTTCATACCTCTTTCAAATGATACTGCTGCTATGAGAATTGGTGATACAGCTGAAAATGTAGTGTCAGCTTTTCTCGATGTTGCGTGACAAAATGTTTTCAATAAACTTTGAAGCAAGAGATATTAACTTCCTTCTGAAAAAATTAACTCAATAATTCTTGATTAATTCTAATGAGTTAACTCAAAAGAATCGCTAATGACTTCACACAAGAACTATCAAAGTAAAATCAATAAACAAATTATGCACTCTGAAAACAAATATCTTTTTTAAAGTCGGGAAACTTGTTCCTATCAGCAAGACACTTAAAGTGCCTTTTTAAAAGAAGTTTGCCAGTCCAAGTGTTTTTTCTAAAGATAATTTGAGTAAGTGAAAAAGTGATTTCAAAACATGACTCACCTTTGGAACCTGTGCGAAACCTTAGGTGCAGAAGCTAAAATTTTAAAATTGTACTATAAAATAAATGAAATTTTCTTTTACAATTAAAAGTATACGTGATATATATTAGAGATAGGTGTAAGATGCTACAGAAAAAATTCAGATACACAGACTGAATCAGAAAATTATAAAAAAAATCCTTAAGGCCAAGCCACCCTTGGCTCCCCACCTTCAATTTTGATTTAATAAGTTGTTTCACTTTAATAAGTTATTAAATGTGTCAAAATGTATTTTGTTTTCTATGTATATGTGCGCTTTCCTTTCATCCAGTTAATCAATTTTTTTAAATAATATTTTCTCTTGAATATTCTCGCGCCACCCCTCTGGTGTGCTCGCGCCCCACAGGTTGAGAATCGCTGTCTTAATATATTCGGAATTATAATCTTATCGTTTAGAAATGCAAGCCCTTCTAAACAAACTATGTCATTTTTAACTTTGTAATATTGCTTCAAATTTTCAGGTACCTTTCCCTTTTCGGGCCAGCCCTTTTGAAAGTATTCACCAATAAGTTTTAAATCTTTATCTTCTTCAGATGCTTTTTGAAATTGTTTAAACCTGCTTTCACTCATTGGTAAGATTTTAAAAATTGAATGCACCATGCTTAACATTTCAGGATCATCCGAAACTTTATCTTTTACATAAGCTCTAGACAAAGTGTCGGCAACATACATTTCTTACCTGGTAAATACTTTACTATGAAATCATAATTCAATAATTTAAGAAGCATTCTTTACAATCTAGAAGAAATTTTACTAATTGGCTTATGCACTATAGAGGTTAAGGGCTTGTGGTCACTTTCAACAACAATCATATGACCATAGATCAAATTGTGATATTTTTGAAAAGCAAAAACAATGGCCAATAATTCCTTTTCAATCTGTGCATAATTTTGCTCAGTCTCAGTTAAACTTCTAGATGCAAAAGCAATGGGGTGACCTTCTTGCAATAAGCAAGCACCCAGACCATCTTTTGAACTATCACATTGAATAGTAATTGGTAAAGATTCATTAAACACTTTTAGAACTGGTGTTGAACTAATGGTTGTTTACATCTTGTTCCGGACCCCATTGAAACTCTACATCAATTTTTAACAAATTTCTTAGAGGGGCTGTAACAGCTGAAACATTTGGTATGAATTTTGAAAGAAAATTAACCATACCTAACAGTCTCTTAATACCACTCTTGTCAGAGGGTTTCTCTATTGCAACAATAGCTTTAACATGGCCTGGATCTGCTTGTATTCCACATTTTGAAATGAGAACACCCATATACTTTACATCAGGAACTTTAAATTGAAATTTGTCAGGATTAAATTTTACATTATTAGCTTTGGCCCTCTCTAAAACTTCTAATAAAATGTTATCATGGTCTTCTTCATCCGCACCTGCAATAATTATATCATCGAAATAAATTTCCCCACCTTTAATATCCCCAAATAGTTTCTGATTTTTCTTCTGAAACACTTCAGGAGCTGAACTAATACCAAAAGGTAGGGGGTTAAATTTGTATCCACCGAAAGGAGAGTTAAAAGTGCATAATTTTGAACTTCTTTCATCTAACGGCACCTGCCAAAACCAATCTTTTAAATCGACCACAGAATAACATTGTTTTCCCACTAATCGGTTAATTATTTCATCAGCGGATGGAATTGCATGGTGCTCACGTTTTATCGCTTTGTTAAGATTTCTAGGATCAAGGCATATCCGTAGCTTCCCATTAGGCTTTTCAACCACTACCATACAATTAACCCAATCTGTTGGCTGATTAACTTCCGATACAATGCCTAACTTCTCTAATTCATTAAGAGCTTTTCTTAACTCTTTATATAAGGATTGAGGCACTCTTCTAGGAGCATTTATTACAGGAGCCACATCTGTTTTTACCTCAATGTGACAAGGTTCCCCAGGAAACTTTCCCAGTCCCTCAAACACAACTTTATATTTTTCAACTACTTTTATTTTAGATTCAAGAGTATCAATGCATTTGACCAATTGTAGCTTTTCACAAGCTTGTAAACCTAGGATAGGTTTTTATTTCACATCAATTACAATAATTTAAGTAACATATCAGAATATTTGTCAGTGCTGCACATTAAATCTATGGAACCAATAGGTTCCAATTTGTTATTTCCATATGACACTAAAACAACATCAGTTGAGCTTAAATTTTTTTTCACATTTAATGTCTCAAAAATATGCACAGACAAAACATTTACCTGTGTCCCTGTATTTAACTTAAAAGACACCTGCTGACCCTCAATTGATATTGTTTTAAGCCATTCATTACAATGTACCGAGTGAGCATTAAGCACACTATCAACAAAAAGACAAATATCATTATTGTCACTACTATTAGAGTCACAGGCAAATTGTACCTCATTCACATTTTTGTTGTAGTTGAACTTATCTTTGCACATCACAGCAAAATGATTCTTTTTTTTACACTTATTGCATAATTTATTATATGCCGGGCACTGCCCTCTTTTGAGCACTCTACCACATGACTGGCAGTCCACATTAGGATGCGGATTTCGAGCATAACTGCTACCTTGTCCTTGCTTTTGAATCACATCAATACTACTGCCATTTGTTGACTCCTTAATAGTTTCAACTTGGCTTCTGCTCAGTTCACATGCACGAACACTGTCAACAGCCTTCTGTAAGGTTAGACTGGGCTCGCTAAGTAATCACTCTTGCAGTCCAGTGTCTTTCACTCCAAGTACTATTCTATCTCGAGTCAAGCTGGTTTCCTGCTCTCCAAAATTACACGAAGCAGCCAGAGTTTTTAGTTCTGTCACATAGTTGTCAATGCTTTGACCATCCTTCTTAGAGCAGGAGAAAAACTTAAATCGTTCAAAAACTTCGTTACTTTGTGGAAAACAATAATCATCAAATTTTTTAATAATACTATTAAATGTCTTTTCATTATCTTCTAACTTAAAGGTATTATAGATATTTTCACCTTCATCACCGATTAGATTCAACAAGATCGCTATTTTAACTGCATCTGGTTTTTCATCTTTCTCCGAAGCTACAAGGGAATTATTAAGTTTCTGCTTCCATTTTGTCCAGTTTTCTATCAAATTGCCACTAAATGACATGGCTCCAGGTGGTTTGAAGGTTTCCATTTCAATTATCACTTATAAGCACAGGTGGACACAAAAAGTTCCATACACTACTGAACTACTAACTTACGCAGATCATTTACACATGGGTACGACTTTTTCCTTAGGAAAATGCTTTTCTGACACAATGTTGTGTCTTTGTAGCTATTTTAATAATATTTTAGATCAATAATAAAGAGAGTCGACATTAGTTATGATTAGTAGTTTATTAATAGAATGAAAAACATGAGGCACGTTGTTACATCTTTTGGTATCATCAAGTGCAGTTGAAGTTGTAGTCATTTGATGTCTTACTAATAATCAATTGACAGTAGAAGTTGTAGTAAGTTATATCACACACGCAATCCATGATTTTAATTTTTGTTAAATACAATCAAATCGAACTTACCATTTTTGCTTGTTAGCAATCTTTAAAGTTCAATATTAATATTAAATGTGACGAAATTAAAGTTTTGGTTTGTAGCAAAATCATAATAAAAAATTGAATAACCCCTTCCCATCAAGTGTCCCTGTCTCCCATATTGTGTTTAAAACCACTCAGTCTTGCTGCTTATTAACCTATTCATTACATCGGTTCACATACTTACATACATACTATCACTTTTGCTAGTACTGTTTGTCTAAGATAAGTACTCTGCCCGCCTCAAAGTCTGCGGCAGTCTGGTGCTATGGAAACAAGAAGAGGGCATTTTAGGGAAGGTAGCTTCGATGATAGCTTGTATGGGAAGTATACCAGATTTGCTGACTCAGCCACCAGTAGGAGACTTATTTAATCTGATTCAAGCATTTTTTTAAAGATTCGCATGGATATTTCTTTCTGACTTAAAATGATTACCTTTATTCAATCGGTTCCTATTTTTTTAAGTGCAAAGGAAAAAAAGAAGAAAAAAAGTGAACAAATTCTGACACTAAGAGTAGTGCAGAGTTTTTTAATGTTACTTTTTAATTTTACGTCATCTATTATGAACATTCATTGATTGTTAGACGGTTTAATTTCTAAACTTGCACATTTTTAAAGCAATTAATTTCTTTTATTATTTGAATTTTCTGAAAAAAATGAAGCGCTTAAACTTATTAACTCTGATTTTAAAAGAAGATAAAACTTTTGCTGAAAATAGAAATAGTTCACGTTATCTGTGCCGGAGAAATATTAAATATCTTTGCTTTTATTTTTAACTTTTTGTTTGAAACTGAAAGCAAGTTACCGCAACTAGGATGAAATTTAAAACCATTAACAAAGATTTTTATCAGCCCCCATCAAACCTTAAATTATGCTTTTGCTTAAATTACGTTTTCTTACTCGTATTTCAATATAACCTGTATAGTTTTTCTCACCATTTGTTAAAAAAATAATTCTAATAGTTTTTTTATAAGCGAATTTATTTTTTTATTAATAACCAATTTACTATGTATCATAAATTTATAGACGAGTTATTTATTTATAAAACATTGTACAACAATAATTTTCCGGGAGTGCGCAACACACCATCTTCTCCTAAACAAGAGACTTCTCTTTTTATTTTTCTAAGTGTGAAGTCTGATTTAAAATTTCGCCTTTTTTTAAATTTAAAAGGCACCTGTCATTAATCTATTCATTACCTCGGTTCACATAAGTGGACCTTCGTTTCTTAGCTTCTAAAAACACGCTATTAGAAAATTTATAGTTTTACTTTCACTGAATTCGTAGATATTTAAGCTTTCTCGGGATTCCAATAGATGTAGAACATAAGTTATTTGGGTAGACATTGGTAATCCACATGAACAGAAGTGATTTTTGAAGAATGAAGGTAAATCCACATGCTCGAAAATTTAACTAATTTTAAATATTTTTTAATTTAGTTATTCTGAAAACAATTTTATCTTTTGACTTAATAGCTCTGTGACTTGTATGAAGCTTTTGAATTTGCAATTACTTAATATTTAAAAATAATATAGTCAAGAACATGCAGGTCCACGTAAGTGTACCGTGGTACGTATGGTGAAATTTATGACAGCGTAATAGTCAAGTGAAATCGCATAGTACTATAAGTATTAAATTTTATGTCTATTTAATAATTATAATTAATAACATTTGCTTTTTTTTTAAATAGTCATTTTTCCCTATTGTTGCTACTACTTGCAAAAAAATATATAATTTTTAATCAAAATGTTTTTTTCCTATTTTTTCATCTCTGTTGCGTCGTAAATGTGGGTTCATTCGAAATGTTAACAAGATTCAAGCAATGGTCACACCAGAACTTCCAGGGGGGAAGAATTCTCTCTTCCCCGGTGGGACGCCATAGTTGTTGTAGTTCATTTACGTCGCACCAGAGCTGGCACCCCCGCTTCAGTAGCCCGACGACCAGCACGCGAAGTCGAGCACTTTACGGTAAAACAGTTTAACGCGGACCAATACCGCACACCCACTCGCAGACTAATCCAAGTGATCACCTACCCGCACACTGACCGTAGCCAGTGATGTCACAGTATATATATACATACACTGGTGTGCAAAAATTAAGGACGAAGTGGTTTTTCGAATGTAAGTTTGTACAGCAGTGTTTGTTGAAAATCGATAAAAATCATATCATAGGATCCTCAAAATGAAAGAATATAAGAAAGGTAAACAACTTGCAAAAAAAAAAAAAAATCCACATGAACAATAAAAAACTTTAGTGAAATATAGGCTTAAAACACAATTTACAAATGACCGAAACGTCCATTTCACACCGGATTGGCAAGGAAATTCTAGCCTTTCGTACGGGATACGATCACCTCTGACTGCTAGTCTGTCCATGCTTAGGATCAAGTTGTCAAGAAGCTCTTGAGGAATTGCTGTCCATTTCTCTTGTAGTGCTAATCGCAGCTGCGAAATTGTTGCTGGGGACGTGCTGCGAAGCTCCTCCCTAGAGTGTGCCACATGTGCTCAATAAAATATGTATTACAAATTTTAATAACTTGAATATGGTCTCAGTCCTTGCAGATGAGAATGTTTCAACCCAAAAGTATTTTAGGTTAGAAAAACTGAAACCCATGCCATTGAAAAGCAGAACTAACTCAAGGTGATTCAATTTGGTAGACTAAAAAGACGAATTATTACAATCTATATAGATATACATACAGTAACGGGCTTTAAAGAGACATAGGGAGGCCACTGGAGCCACCATATCATTTATGAATTATAAATGCTTGTTTTAGAGTTATTCTTAGAAAATGGATCCGCGCTTTACTCTAGTATTTATGTGAAAATTCATTTCAATTTTTATTTCGAATTGTAATGAAAGAATAACCCACCGTTAGACGATTCTAAAAGGCATACAAAATATTTTATTAGAATAACGCGAACGATTTTTTTAAAATTTACATAAAACATGTTGTTCGGCCTTAAATTCAGCTTACGCCATCACTAGAGGGCGCTATTATTCATGTCCTATTTTTCTATTAATTTTGTTGTTCAGTGTGTGTGTAAACAAAGAAGAATAAAGTTATGTTTAGAAGCGCGTGCTGTTCCTTGTCTCGTCTCATCATCGAATTGGTCCGTCCTAGCCCCAGTATATAATTTTTAAGAAGCTATTCAGAGGAAGAAATTGCATGCGAAAATCATTTTAAAGAAACATTTTCTCGGGACTCCACTGGCAGATTTGCTGTCAATTTTCTTTTTCGTGAATCATCTGCAGAACTTGGTTCATCTCGAAATTTTGCTATTCATCGTTAGCAACAAATTGAACGTAGGTTTGTCAAAAATCAGTCACTTTCTAAGCAGTATCATAAATTCATGCAAGATTATTTAGATCTCGGGCACATGGAATTAATACCAGAAACGGACATAGACATTCCAGCCACATCTAGTTTTTATCTCCCTCATCATCCAGTTCCAAACAAAATCGGGGATAAATTCCGTGTTGTTTTTTATGGTTCTGCAAAATCTTCAACAGGTGTTTCACTTAATGACGAATTGATGGTAGGACCGCAGTTGCAAGATGACTTAACAACATTGCTCATAAGATTTAGAACACATAAAATTGCTCTAACAGCAGACATTGAGAAAATGTACAGACAGGTTATTTTGAAGGACTCTGATTTTCAAAGAATCGCATGGTGTAACTCACCTTTTGAGCCAATTCAAGATTATCGACTCACTAGAATCGCCTATGGCACAGCTTCTGCGCTTTATCTTGCTACAAAATGTCTTCAACAACTAGCAACAGAAGCAGATAATTTTCCTTTGGTCTCCAATGCAGTTATGAAAGACTTTTATGTAGACGATTTAATGTCTGGAGCTGAAACACTCAGTAAAGCTCATGAATTACAAACACAATTAATGCAAATGTTATCAAGCGCAGGATTCAGTCTGAGGAAATGGGCATCAAACAGCAATGAATTTTTGAATTAATTGATGCAGACTTGTGCTTGAAAAATACATCCCTTGACATAGACAGTGACAATATCATAAAGACTTTAGTTCTTTGGAATCCAGCAGACGATGTGTTCATTTTCAAAGTTTCTCCAACATCCTTTGAAGATACCTTGACAAAACGCCTACTTCTTTCTACTATTGCCTGAACATTCGACCCTCTAGGTTGGTTGGCACCTATTTCAATTAAATACAAGCTAATTATGCAAGAACTGTGGAAACATAAATTGCAGTGGGATGAAACGATCTCTCCAAATATCTCACAAGAGTGGACAAAGCTTGCAGAAGATATGATGCTAGTAAAAGACATCAAAATACCAAGGCTCTTGTCACGTAACAAGCAATTTCAATTATTTGGCTTCAGCGACGCTTCAGAAAAGGCTTACGCGGCTGTCATATACTGTCGCTCAGTGCTAGATGATAAACAAATCAGTGTTCAACTTGTTGTCTCCAAAACAAGAGTTGCACCACTAAAGAATGAATCTCTTCCAAGAGTAAAACTAAGTGGAGCTTTGCTTCTAGTAAAGCTGATGAAATTTACGTGCAGTGCATTAAATATTCCAATATCCCAATCTCACTTCTATACAGATTCAACTATCGTTCTTTCTTGGTTGGGATCGCCATCCAGCCGATGGAAAACCTTTGTTGCCAACAGAGTAGCAAAAATCCAAAGCTTATCTTCCCCAAATCAGTGGCATCACATTAGTGGTGATACAAATCCAGCAGATATCGCAACCTGTGGTGTGTCATCATCAACATTATTCACATCTCAGTGGTTTAGTAGTCCAACATTTCTGTATCAACCGATTTCTTTCCTAACAAATATGCTCATATCTCAAATGTGTAAGCCTATGCCTGAAGAAAGAGTGTGTACTGTGCAGTCAATTGCCTACTATCAGCCATTCATCTGAAGCAAATGAATTGATAAACTAATTCTCCTTTTTCTCTAAACTTAAACGTATAACAGCATATTGTTTAGGATTCATTCACAATTGCAGAAACTCCCAAAGTAAGGTAACTGGTTTTGTAAAAACTGATGAACTTAATAATGCTATGAATGTATTGATTAAATTAGTTCAATCTGTTGAGTTTAATAGTGAGATCAATGCTTTTCAAAAAATCAACCCTTATCTTGCAAAAGCAAAATTTTATCTCTCAATTCCTTTTTGGATCATTCAGGTATTCTCAGGGTGGGAGGTCGCTTGCGACATGCAAATATCGGATACGACCAAAAACATCCGATCTTACTGCCAAAAAGGCATGTCTTAACTGATCTCATTATTAGACATTATCATCAAAATTTATTACATGCTAGTGCTCAACTTGTACAATCTTCTATTCAGGAAATTTTTTGGATCATGGGTGCTAGAGATATTATCAGACATATAATTACAAAATGTGTTAAATGTTGTAGAATTAGAGCATCTGTCACTAACCAAATGATGAGTGATTTGCCATCCAGTCGAATTTCACCAGCTCTTACATTCTTACGATGTGGAGTTGATTATCCAGACCCGTTCCAAATTAAAGCAGCTAAAGGACGGGGCTCTAAAACATTCAAGGCATATATAGCTCTTTTTATTTGCTTTACAACAGGAGCTATCCATTTAGAGTAGGTCACTGATCTTTCTGCAGGTGCCTTCATTGCAGCTCTAAAGCGATTTATTTCTCGTAGGGGTAAATGTAGCGACATATACAGTGACTGCGGTCCAATTTTAATGGAGCTAAGCGCAAACTAATGGAATATGAAAGACTAGCAAAATCAAAGGGTTATAATCAAAATGTTGACAAATTTTTGTCTGATATGGGTATACGTTGGCATCTAAATGTGCCCGGCGCTCCTCACATGGGCCTATGGGAAGCGGGCATTAAATCCACGAAATATCATTTAAAACGGGTTGTGGGTGATATCAAATTAACACACGAAGAATTTGAGACCCTCTTAGCCTAGATCGAAGCTTGTCTCAATTCACGACCTTTAACTGCCTTATCTTGTGACCCTAACGACCTATCGGCCTTAACACCAGGTTATTTTATAATCGGAAGATCATTAACAAGCATTCCCGAACCAAATTACACCGAATTTAACATTTCTTATCTTACAAGATGGCAGATAATCCAAAAAATGGGGCAGCAGTTTTGAAACGTTGGCACAAAGAATATTTGTGTAGACTGCAACAACGACCAAAATGGCTTTTGCCAACTAAAAACATCGAAGTTAATGATTTGTGTTTGTTAAAAGATGATAATCTGCCACCTACCAAGTGGAAAATGTGCAGAGTAGTCCAATTACACACCGGTATTGACAATCATGTTCGAGTTGTAACTGTTAGAACATCAGATGGCATATTTAAAGGAAATGTAACAAAATTGTGTCTTTTACCAAAATAAGCAGAAATTTGTACAAAAAAATGTCTTTATGTAAGTGTATTCATGTAAACAGTTCATTTAATGTCTTATTGCATTCGTATCACATTTAAGAATTTTGAAATAGTATTTCCAGGCGGGCGGCTTGTTATTGTTAATTTACGTCGCACTAGAGCTGCACAATGGGCTATTGGCGACCGTCTGGGAAACATCCCGGAGGATGATCCGAAGACATGCCATCACAATTTTAATCCTCTGCAGAGGGGGTGGCACCCCCGCTTCGGTAGCCCGACGACCTGCGCGCGTAGTCGAGCACTTTACGGTAGCACAGTTTAACGAGGACCAATACCGTACACCCTCGGTCCCTACGCAGACTGATCCAAGTGGTCACCCACCCGCACACTGACCGTAGCCAGTGATGCTTGACTTCGGTGATCTGCTGGTAACCGTGTCTTAACGATCAGTCCACTGCGGAACTCAAGACGGGCGGCATGTTCGGCCTTAAATTCAGTTTGCCTCATCACTAGAGGGCGCTATTATTCATGTTCTATTTTTCTATTAATTTTGTTGTTCAGTGTGTGTGTAAACAAAGAGGAATAAAGTTATGTTTAGAAGCGCGTGCTGTTCCTTGTCTCGTCTCATCACATGTAGT